>NC_137120.1:39061083-39158583 GCF_949357685.1 Gobio gobio
TTATGACTTGGCATGTCATATTTTTGACTTTTTATCTAATAATGAGGACTTTTAAAATCATATTCTCAACATTTTATCTTATAATTATGACTTAGCATGTCATATTTTTGACTTTTTATCTCACTATTATGACTTTTAAAATCATATTTTTGACTTTTTATCTAATAATGAGGACTTTTAATATAATATTTTCAACATTTTATCTTATAATTATGACTTAGCATGTGGTATTTTTTACTTTTTATCTCACTATTATGACTTTTTAAAATAATTTTTTTGACTTTTTAATATTTATCTATTGTTTCTCTACATTCACGTTAATTAATTGTCATTTCCATCATCACACACATTTTTAAAAAATACTTTAAAAGTTCTTATCACACATTAAAAATGTATCGGAAATTTATGAGATCATGCTTTACTTAATATAAAAATTGATGTTATTTATTTTCTAATAAGCGCTTACCCAAACCAGTATTAAATGTGGGAGTGTGACTGGTGTACAGGTCAGCATTTGGACAGTTCATTTATCTCATTGACAGATGTATAATTATTGTCCATCGTGGACAAACTGGAAAAACTAGTTACAAAAATGATCTTGGACAATTCTTGAGTTCATAAGTTATTCTGCTTTTAAATAACAGCTGTATATTGAGATGTGGTGGAAATGACGTTTGTTCACTGCAGGTCGGAAAAAAATTGAAATAATAACAATTTCTCTTGTAATCTAAGTTTGTGATCACTATTATGACTGTTAAAATCATATTTTTGACATTTAATCTAATAATGAGGACTTAGCATGTCTCATTTTTTGACTTTTTATCTAATAAAGGGGACTTTTAAAATCATATTCTCAACATTTTATCTTATAATTATGACTTGGCATGTTGTATTTTTGACCTTTTATCTAATAATGAGGACTTTTAAAATCATATTTTTGACTTTTTATCTAATTATGAGGACTTTTAAAAATCATATTTTCAACATTTGATCTTATAATTATGACTTGGCATGTCATATTTCTGACCTTTTATCTAATAATGAGGACTTTTAAAATCATATTCTCAACATTTTATATTACAATTATGACTTAGCAAGTTGTATTTTTGACTTTTTATCTAATAATGAGGAGTTTTAAAATCATCTTTTCAACATTGTATCTTATAATTATGATTTGGCATGTCATATTTTTGACTTTATCTAATAATGGGGACGTTTACAATCATATTTTCAACATTTTATCTTATAATTATGACTTAGCATGTTGTATTTTTGACTTTTTATCTAATAATGAGGACCCTTATAATCATATTCTCAACATTTTATCTTATAATTATGATTATAATTATTATCATGTCGTGACATCAGAGAACCTTATTATTATTGATTATTAACACAGACGTAATTTGATTTATTGACTTAAAATCTAAGGGTTCGACTGACTAAAAAAGTTGGGGAATCCCTCCATTGCATTTGAATATGAAATCAACATGAATATGTGCATTGTTTGAAAGACAAAAACCTTCCAGTAAATCATGGTTATATGACTCACGAGTCATAATTCAAATAATAATTAATGTGTTCATCAGGAGCTGATTAGAAATGCTTGTGTTGTGATGTTGATAAAACATAAAAAAATGAAATGATTTCTGAAAATCCAGTGATCAAATGTTGCTTTTTGCTTAATTTACATTGTGTTTCCCAGACTCGGCTTTATTGAAAATAAATAAAAAAAACAGAAATTCGTTTTGTTTTAGATGAAAAGCTAAAGTAAGTTTTCGATTGATTCATTTGTTGTACAAACGCATGTAAAAAACATATATTCCACAAAATTAAAACAATAATGTAAATATTATTATAATAAGTGTGAATCAAAAAATGAAAAGCGCATTCAAGCATGATTTCATCTCTTAAATGTCTTAGTGTGGGTTTTGATCATAATTTAGACTTTTTAAAAAAAATCTAATTTCAGCTTTTTATTTCATAATTAGGACTTTTAGTCATAATTTAGATTTTTAAGTCTTAATTTTGACTTTTAATCCAAAAATGTTATCTCACAAGTCCTAATTTCAACTGTTCATCTCACAATGACTTAGCATGTCATATTTTTTACTTTTTATCTAATAATGAGGACTTTTAAAATCATATTCTCAATATTTCATCTTATAATTATGACTTAGCATGTCATATGTTTGACTTTTTATCTCACTATTATGATTTAAAATCATATTTTCAAAATTTTATCTTATAATTATGACTTAGCATGTCGTATTTTTTACTTTTTATCTAATAATGAGGACTTTTAAAATCATATTTTCAACATTTTATCTTATAATTATGACTTAGCATGTCATCTGTTTGACTTTTTATCTCACTATTATGATTTAAAATCATATTTTCAACATTTTATCTTATAATTATGACTTAGCATGTCGTATTTTTTACTTTTTATCTAATAATGAGGACTTTTAAAATCATATTTTCAACATTTTATCTTATAATTATGACTTAGCATGTCATAATTTTGACTTTTTATCTCACTATGACTTTTAAAATCATATTTTTGACTTTTTAATCTAATAATGAGGACTTAAAATCATATTTTCAACATTTTATCTTATAATTATGACTTAGCATGTCGTATTTTGACTTTTTATCTAATAATGAGGACTTTTAAAATCATATTCTCAACATTTTATCTTATAATTATGACTTAGCACGTCATATTTTTGACTTTTATCTCACTATTATGACTTTTAAAATAATATTTTTGACTTTTTAATCTAATGAGGACTTTTAAAATCATATTTTCAACATTTTATCTTATAATTATGACTTAGCATGTCGTATTTTTTACTTTTTATCTAATAATGAGGACTTTTAAAATCATATTTTTGACTTTTTAATCTAATAATGAGGACTTTTAAAATCATATTTTCAACATTTTATCTTATAATTATGACTTAGCATGTCGTATTTTGACTTTTTATCTAATAATGAGGACTTTTAAAATCATATTCTCAACATTTTATCTTATAATTATGACTTAGCACGTCATATTTTTGACTTTTATCTCACTATTATGACTTTTAAAATAATATTTTTGACTTTTTAATCTAATGAGGACTTTTAAAATCATATTTTCAACATTTTATCTTATAATTATGACTTAGCACGTCATATTTTTGACTTTTTATCTCACTATGACTTTTAAAATCATATTTTTGACTTTTTATCTAATAATGAGGACATATAGAATCATATTCTCAACATTTTATCTTATAATTATGACTTAGCACGTCATATTTTTGACTTTTTATCTCACTATGACTTTTAAAATCATATTTTTGACTTTTTATCTAATAATGAGGACATTTAAAATGATATTGTCATCATTTTATCTCTTAATTATGACTTTATGATACTTGAAATGAGCTGATCAGTAATACAGTTGAATATTTAGTGAGAAAAGTGAATAGAAAAGTAACTGTAATATGTAATATAATGTAATTACATGTAATCTGGGTTACTTAATCAGATTCCAAAAATGAGTTTAAAGCACTGTATGTAGTCATAAGAGGTGAGAGAGGTTAAAGCACACCATGTGATTTACCTGAGTCTGTTCGACTGGAAGCGGCTCGGCTCCTTTTGTTTGGATTCCAGTCATAGTTTGCTTAAAGAAAAACAATGTAAAACTCGTGCCCGGGCGAGTATGAATTCTGCAATGAGTGCGCAAAGACGTGGAACTGAGCCTGGTCTGACTGAATGAAAGAGAAAACAAAACACACAATGAAAAGACTATAAAGCTTTTTACCGCATCATTTCCTGTTGGTGGGCTGGATTGGAAGGGTTTGGTTTGATGATATTGCTGAGCGACGGCCTGTTTTACATTTAGACATTTCTTTACGTCTATATCATTAATTGCACTTATTTTGCATTAATATCACCTTGTTTGAAACAACTTCAGGCTGCGCAATATACCCTTCGCATTACAAAAATTGCAATAAATAATATATTCATAAATCTTAAATATATTAATGGAAGTAAATAGTAATATTAAAACATTATTAAACATTATTTTAAATTATGTATTATTTAATGCGGTCCTGGTAAAGATCATTTTAACATATTTAGCAAACTATACTGTTCAATAGTTGACATTTTTCTTGGATAGTTTAGGGATGCAAAAAAAAAACTAAAACGATGGGACGTACTCCCAACTATCACAACATTTTAATTAAATTCATATATTTTATGTGTATTATACTTATGATCTTATAATCTAACATCTGCAAGGAAGGACTTTTAATCATAATTTAGATTTTTAAGTCCACATTTTGACTTTAAATCCAAATTTTTGAATTTTTATCTCAGTATTTTTAAAGTCATAATTTAAACTGTTCATCTCACAATGACTATTTTTTTACGTTTTATCTATTAATGAAGACTTAAAATCATATTTTCAAAATTTTATCTAATAATTATGACTTAGCATGTCGTATTTTTCTCACTATTGTGACTTTTAAAATCATATTTTTTACTTTTTAATCTAATAATGAGGACTTTTAAAATCATATTTTCAATATTTTATCTTATTATGACTTAGCATGTTGTATTTTTGACTTTTTATCTCACCATTATGACTTTTAAAATCATATTTTTGACTTTTTATTAGGGCTGTCAAAAGATTAATCGCGATTAATCGCATCCAAAATAAAAGTTTGTGTTTACATAATATATGTGTGTGTACTCTGTTAATTATTATTTATATATAAATACACACACATTCATGTATATATTTAAGAAATATTTGCATGTATATACATTTATATAATCTATAATATATATATAAATATAAATGTTTTATATATTAAAATAAAAAAATAATCTTAAATATATACATGCTTGTGTGTGTATTTATATATAAATAATAATTAACAGAGTACACACACATATATTATGTAAACACAAACTTTTATTTTGGATGCGATTAATAGCGATTAATCTTTTGACAGCCCTAACATATATATAAACTAGTGCTGGGAATCGATAATTTTTTTTTTTACAAATTCATCAAATTTTTTGTGTGTGTGTGTGTCAGAGTGTCCCTCGATTAGCTGACATGAGACGCAGCCACACAGACAGGACACTGAAACACACACACACACACACACACACACACACACACAGGACATTGACATAAAGCGCGTTCTCTTGTGTCTTGTCGCGCTTGGAAGCATTTACATGAATAAGAGCGTGATGATCATGTAACGCTCTGCAAAAATGGATATAAAAACGGACGCTGCGTTATTTGCGTTAAATATTTTTAATGCGTTAAGCTGAAAAAAATAATCGCCCGCGTTAATTTGCCCAGCCCTAATATAAACACTACTTTTTTTGGTTTGATTTAGTGCAGCAAACCAAAAAGCAAAGTAAAGAGTTTTGAGTTTAGCAGCGTTTAGGACCTTATAATTTATGCAAATTAGTATGCACAATATGCAAATGTTCCGTTTGTATGGAATACATGCGGTGTGTCCCAATTCGCATACTATCTGTCCTAAATAGTATTAGAAAATATAATTAGTATGTCCCAAATCGTAGAAAAGAGTATTCCA
Organism: Gobio gobio; assembly: GCF_949357685.1. NCBI lineage: Eukaryota > Metazoa > Chordata > Actinopteri > Cypriniformes > Gobionidae > Gobio > Gobio gobio. The sequence continues at coordinate 39,066,699 of NC_137120.1, forward strand.
AAGATATGGATGGGCTATTATTTCCGGTCAGAATCCAAAGCGCACACTCTAACGGCTGATATTACCCACAAACCATTGCGAGTTGGATGAGGATTCGATTAGAACTACAAACGCGGATAAAAAGTGTTAAAAAAACTACAAACATGGCGGATGTGCGAGTCCGGCGTTTAAGTAAAGAGGGTTAGATAAAGGGGCTTGAGTGATTTATCAGTATTTAACCAGACGGAAAGATATTTATTCATTGTTGTCCATATATTTCATCTGCATAAATGTACTTTCATACACTTTTTCCTCATTATTAATCCTTATTTTAGCTTTTGTTATTACTAAATATTATGAACTTAGTGCACCTTTCAGTAAAACAATGTAGCTTTTCCGTCTGCTTGAGGTCGCCTGTTCAAAATAAAGGTGTAGTTTGATGACGGCACGTTTGAGCGCAGAATCTTGGGACATGTGGTCTTCACCTCATGAGATATGATGTCATCGACAGGCCACGCCCTCACACGTCCCGGTTCATTGGTTAAAATAGCATCTCACGATTTACAAATAGTCGGAAACATTTGGGATATTGTAAGTACTCGACTGAACACAATATATAACACTGGCCTAGTGGTGTTTGGATAATTTACTGAAAAAAATGTTACATAGTGCACCTTTAAATTCAGTGAAAGTCTATTTTCATCAAACCGTTATCAGTTCAATTTCCACTGTATTCAGAAGCTGTTGCAAATTTATATATATATGTATATATAACGTCATCAAGGTACATTTTTAACCAAGAGTAGGCTTTTCCTCTTATACCATATCTTTCCAGTTTCGTGTCAAAAGCTCTTTTAACCCCCACAGTATATTCACTATTATCCACTGAAGTGGAAATCTCTTCTACCAGTTATATCACTGCCACTGAGGTCGACCTATTTGCTCTAAAGCATACTGAACAATATCAATATCTGAACAATATTAGCATAAATCAGTGTTGCAGCAGGTGGGCGTTTAGCGGAGTGGCTCTTCTCTTCATGATGAGATGCATTTGTAGTTTATCTCTTGTTTAGCGGTCACGAGCCAGCTGTTAGCAAAGACATGTTAGCATCTCTAGCTGAATCATCAGGTCACGAAGCATGATTCATCATTTTTGGCAGCGCAAGAGAACTCGCTGCACTTTTTCTGTAAAGGGTCAGTATTTTACACTGTCGTCGTTTACATTTGCCCTCAAGTACACTAATGATGTTAGTCAAGCTGGACCAAATATGTCGAACTTTACGTGGTAGATTTCAAGTTTTGAGCGACTGTAAAATCTTATTGCTGAGATTAATAATTAGTTTGCTCTGCAAAAAAAAACAGTATCAATTTGAGTATAAATGAGTTGGTAGTACACACACTATATTAAAACCATATTTAATGTTGTTTTGTTATGGTTTTACTGCTTGAATCATAGTTAATCCATGGCTACTGTAGTAAAAAAAACATGGTTATTTTTACTATGGTTTTACTGTAGCTGTAGTAAAACTGGATTTAAAAAACATTTTTACAGCTAAAATCATACAGTTGAACAAAGGTTACTGTTGTAAAACCATGGTTTATTTTTTTAATACTATAGTTCTACTACAAAGATCAAACTTAAACCATGGCTAATTTTGTAGTTACTATACTTCTACTAAAACATATCATACTTAAACCATTGTTAATTTTATAGTTCTACTAAACATCATATTTTTGTAGTTACTTTTTAGTTACTATGGTTCTACTACAAACATCAGAATTTTGTAGTTACTAATACTTCTACTAAAAATATCATACTTAAACCATGGTTAATTTTGTAGTTACTATACTTCTACTAAAACATATCATACTTAAACCATTGTTAATTTTATAGTTCTACTAAACATCATATTTTTGTAATTACTTTGTAGTTACTATGGTTCTACTACAAACATCATAATTTTGTAGTTACTATACTTCTACTAAAAATATCATACTTAAACCACGGTTAATTTTGTAGTTACTATGGTTCTACTACAAACATCATAATTTTGTAGTTACTATAGTTTTACTACAAACATCATAATTTTGTAGTTACTTTGTAGTTACTATGGTTCTACTACAAACATCATCATTTTGTAGTTACTATGGTTTTTGTAGTTACTATGGTTCTACTACAAACATCATCATTTTGTAGTTACTATGGTTCTACTACAAACATCATAATTTGTAGTTACTATAGTTTTACTACAAACATCATAATTTTGTAGTTACTTTGTAGTTACTATGGTTCTACTACAAACATCATAATTTTGTAGTTACTTTGTAGTTACTATGGTTCTACTACAAACATCATCATTTTGTAGTTACTATGGTTCTACTACAAACATAATTTTGTAGTTACTATGGTTCTACTACAAACATCATAATTTTGTAGTTACTATGGTTCTACTACAAACATCATCATTTTGTAGTTACTATACTTCAACTAAAAATATCATACTTAAACTATGTTTAATTTTGTAGTTACTATAGTTTTACTACAAGCATCATAATTTTGTAGTTACTATAGTTTTACTACAAACATCATACTTAACCCATGGTTAATTTTCGTTAGGGGTCGCTGAGATTGAGAATGCTAATGCTAACGCTAATGGATAGCTTTCCTTGGTTATTATTGCGGCGCAACCACAAGTTGTACAAATAACCTTTTTAATCGTTTTCTCTAATCTGTGAGTTGAATTACATAAAATATTAGTCGTGGTTTGATTGTTTGATCGATACTTAAACCATGGTTAATTTTATAGTTCTACTAAACATCATATTTTTGTAGTTACTTTTTAGTTACTATGGTTCTACTACAAACATCATAATTTTGTAGTTACTATACTTCTACTAAAAATATCATACTTAAACCATGGTTAATTTTGTAGTTACTATAGTCCAACTACTAAACATCATATTTTTGTAGTTACTTTTTAGTTACTATGGTTCTACTACAAACATCATAATTTTGTAGTTACTTTGTAGTTACTATGGTTCTACTACAAACATCAGAATTTTGTAGTTACTATGGTTCTATTACAAACCTCATAATTTTGCAGTTACTATACTTCTACTAAAAAATATCATACTTAAACCATGGTTAATTTTGTAGTTACTATGGTTCTACTACAAACATAATAATTTTGTAGTTACTAATACTTCTACTAAAAATATCATACTTAAACCATGGTTAATTTTGTAGTTACTATAGTCCAACTACAAACATCATAATTTTGTAGTTACTATACTTCTACTAAAAAATATCATACTTAAACCATGGTTAATTTTGTAGTTACTATAGTTCTACTAAACATCATATTTTTGTAGTTACTTTGTAGTTACTATGGTTCTACTACAAACATAATTTTGTAGTTACTATACTTCTACTAAAAATATCATACTTAAACCACGGTTAATTTTGTAGTTACTATGGTTCTACTACAAAAATCATTTTGTAGTTACTATGGTTCTACTACAAACATCATAATTTTGTAGTTACTATAGTTTTACTACAAACATCATAATTTTGTAGTTACTTTGTAGTTACTATGGTTCTACTACAAACATCATAATTTTGTAGTTACTATAGTTTTACTACAAACATCATAATTTTGTAGTTACTTTGTAGTTACTATGGTTCTACTACAAACATCATAATTTTGTAGTTACTTTGGTTCTACTACAAACATAATCATTTTGTAGTTACTTTGTAGTTACTATGGTTCTACTACAAACATCATAATTTTGTAGTTACTATAGTTTTACTACAAACATCATAATTTTGTAGTTACTTTGTAGTTACTATGGTTCTACTACAAACATCATAATTTTGTAGTTACTATGGTTTTTGTAGTTACTATGGTTCTACTACAAACATCATCATTTTGTAGTTACTATGGTTCTACTACAAACATCATAATTTTGTAGTTACTATAGTTTTACTACAAACATCATAATTTTGTAGTTACTTTGTAGTTACTATGGTTCTACTACAAACATCATAATTTTGTAGTTACTATAGTTTTACTACAAACATCATAATTTTGTAGTTACTTTGTAGTTACTATGGTTCTACTACAAACATCATAATTTTGTAGTTACTTTGTAGTTACTTTGGTTCTACTACAAACATAATCATTTTGTAGTTACTTTGTAGTTACTATGGTTCTACTACAAACATCATCATTTTGTAGTTACTATGGTTCTACTACAAACATCATAATTTTGTAGTTACTATACTTCAACTAAAAATATCATACTTAAACTATGTTTAATTTTGTAGTTACTATAGTTTTACTACAAGCATCATAATTTTGTAGTTACTATAGTTTTACTACAAGCATCATAATTTTGTAGTTACTATAGTTTTACTACAAGCATCATAATTTTGTAGTTACTATAGTTTTACTACAAACATCATACTTAACCCATGGTTAATTTTCGTTAGGGGTCGCTGAGATTGAGAATGCTAATGCTAACGCTAATGGATAGCTTTCCTTGGTTATTATTGCGGCGCAACCACAAGTTGTACAAATAACCTTTTTAATCGTTTTCTCTAATCTGTGAGTTGAATTACATAAAATATTAGTCGTGGTTTGATTGTTCAAGCGTAAAAGCAGTTTCCATTGAAGTATTGATCTTTATTGAGTGCATTACAAGAGGGGGAAAGATTTAATCCATGGCTTTAATGATCTTCTGTCAGGCGGTCCCATCTGTGCAGGGTTATTGCCTGCAAATGAATGAGGTTTTGGAGCAGGGCTGAGTAAAGACGGATTACAGAAGATTTGACTGTCTAGATTGATTTACAATGTGGGACTTTAAGAAGGACAGAAAATTGGAAATGCGTCTTTCTAGGTCTAGTTCTGTGAACTTCATTGTGTCTGAATGAATTCTCTCTGTTGCTGTAAGGGATGATATTAGCGTAAACCGCCTTCAACTGGCCATGCTTGACCTGAAAGAGACAACAGACATAGTAAAGCGACAGTTTAAAGATCATTTGGTAACATTTTACTTGAAGGGGTGTGCATAAGGCAGACATGACACCTTCATAACCATGACATGACACATGAGTTTGAATGCATGTTTATGACAACTGTCATTGTGTCATTCGCTCAATTATGTCCTTTTTAATGCAAAGATCTTAGTTATGACAACTTGACATTACCAATACATCATAACCTGTCATAAACATGACGTAGCAGATCAATTATCAAACTTAAGAAACTACTTAGCTTTATGGGTTAACATTAAAACCCCTTAACTGTCACCCACCTTTTTGAGAATACACATGATAATGCACTGTCCAAACTTAAAGGGCTGTAATTCAAGAATGCTTTGGAATATAGAGCAAAGTTTGGTCTCGTTTTAAAGAAGACACACTGCAGATTATTGCTGAAGTGAAAGCAATTCAAAATATGAAAGTATAAAAAAGTTATGGAAGTTTAAATTTACTGTAAATGAAAAGTACTGTACTAAATATTTTTTTATTTCATATAAAATATATATTTTACAAACAATGTTTTACTCTAAAATTACTATAAAATAAAAGACATATGTCTAACCAAGTTGTGTTCCAAATTTGAAGTTGATATCACAAAAATTAAAGTCCCCATGAGATTTTGTTTAGGCGCTGTACCAAAAATAGCCACCGGGTGTCATTCAAATTCCATTAATTGTTTTTTTTAATGCATTTTCCTGTACATTTCTGTCCAAATGTCACTTCCATCACAAAACAGTCACCAAATATGGACCCTTGAGACTCAGACCTTTCCGACAATATGTGTTTTGTCAAGATTGGAAATATTTTTATTATAAAGTAGTTAAAATAAATGTTGTAATATGAAACATGACACCGCCCACTAGGGGGAGGAGCCCGCTAGAAGAATTTAAAGTACTGTTTCCATGGTAACGCAATGTCCGATTTCAAACCGTTTTTCACAGGATGAATTTTGAGTTTGTAAGCTTTCAAATGATACCTAATTTATGATAATTACTTAAATATATGATACGAAAAAAGGCGATAAAAAAGAGCACCAGGCGTCCCACCGGTGACAGTTAAGGGGTTAACCTGTCATGTGTTTGCTTTTGACGTTGGCTGTCATGAGGCCATTATAATATCATGATTTTTTTATGACCACTTTTTTTTCAGTGGTACAAATTTAATTTGTCATTAAAATTGTCAGAAGCAGAGGTGTGAGTGTTGATCTGAGCTCTCATTGGTCTGTCACCGCTCGTCAATGTCAACATATCTGAGAAAACCAATCAGATCAGAGTAACGTGAGGCGGGCTTTATGTTCACAGAAGCTGCTGAGGCTGAGCGAGAATATTAGCAGCGCGACTCGACGTCAAGTGCGAGATATGAAGCTAAACTAAACTTTTCATATTTGAGCGGCTTCTGTAAGTCAGAAATGTTAAACAAATGACAAAAATATTCTGGCAAATTAATAAACTTTTGTCTAATTTCGCCATTTTGAATTGAAATAGGCCTGTGTCATTTAACAAATAAGAAATTCTAACAAAGCCGTTTTCTTCAGATTAGGCATAAGATTAATAGTAATCAATGTGTGCATATTGTAAATTAATAATTCCATGTGTAGCTCTCAGTTAATAAATAAAGCTCAGCTTTTTTCAGCCTGTATAGGGCATGAGATTAGTAATGAATGTGTGCATATTGTGAATTAATTTAATACATTTAGTTACCTAGCTTTCCTGTTAGCCTTCAGTAAATTAACATGTCTATAAAAATAACTCATAAAACATATAAATATCAGTTAAACATATGTTTACTGTCTTCACTGACGAAAATGGAAAAACTGTATCAGTCATATCTGCCCACTGACATGGTTTTCAAGCTGTTGTTGTTTATTTTTTGGCGTTCAGAATATCTTAAAATGCACATATGTAGATCACAGAAATCAAAATGTTCCCCCTAAATACCTCACATTTGGGATCTCTGATTATAAACCTGTCTACATTGTATGATTAAAGGAACACTCCGACTTTTTGGGACTTATATTCTTATATTTTGGGACTTATATACTGTTTGGGACTGAGAATATAGTCCCCAGTATGTATACGTTTATAAGATGGCTGTGTCTCATGTAACCTTGTTATTTGTACACGATGTAACTACACACATCGCAACATGTAAATAGGAAAATGTTGGCGTTATTTTGTCACTTATTGAGCAGTAGGCTAGCTGGAGCCATTTACCTCCAGTCTTTGTGCTAAGCTAGGCTAGCTGGAGCCATTTACATCCAGTCTTTGTGCTAAGCTAAGCTAGCTGGAGCCATTCACCTCCAGTCTTTGTGCTAAGCTAGGCTAGCTGGAGCCATTCACCTCCAGTCTTTGTGCTAAGCTAGGCTAGCTGGAGCCATTCACCTCCAGTCTTTGTGCTAAGCTAGGCTAGCGGTGGGTGCGTTAGACAGAGTTATGGCACGGAGATGAGAATGGTGTGTATGGACTTATCTAACTCTGGGGGATACGGGGAATAAGAAAGTCCCAAAAAAGTCGGCGTGTTCCTTTTAAGAGATGCACAATATGGTCATGCAGAATTAGACATTAATATTTGCTTTATAAGTATAATGGTAATAAACAGCCAATATCCTAATATGCATACTAATAAGCTACTAGTTAATAGTGAGAATTGGACCCTAAACTAAATTGTTACCATTTTTTTTTTCATTTTTTGACGACACAATATTGAGAATCAATGGTTCATAAACTTTTGAACGGGGTTATTTTAATAAATTCAGCTGTTTTTTGGTCTTTATGTCAACATTTATGTAAAATATCTTATTCAGGACAGCAGTAAATATGTAAGATCTCTCTTATTTAGTTCAAATTATTCCCATTTTCACAGATTCTGCTAATTTAATATTTAACACTTCTGTAATTGATAAGTATCAGGATGAGAAGAGTTTCAACAGATGGTGTTTTTGAAAAACACCTTTAATATCGTTTTCACCTTGATATTGATATATTGTGCACTTCTCTGCAAATTGTCCTCTGATGAATAAGACTTGCTTGCGGCTGACACAGCGTAACATTAGTTCATACCCTCGCAGAGCCCATTAGAGGAGTGGGGACTCCGTGAACTTATTCAACAGGAACACTTTAATTTGATATCCCCAGAGCAGGTCAAACCATCTTTGGCATTCATTTCAAAGCTTGTTTTTTTAAGCAACTATGAGGTTTGCCTGCATGACTAGTTGAATAATTGGGCCCTGTTTAATTACGACTGGTTTTAGGGTCACCTGACCCTGATCGGATGAATTTAAGCAGTGTTATTCACAGAAACTAAAATGTTCAGTTCTTTGGAGTATCATAAGATGAGCGTCAAAATCGCGTCTAGTTGAACATTTTGAATCCACAGTGAATTGGACGCGCGTATAAATCGAGCGTTTGAAGCTAAATAGACGCGCGTTCAAGCCGCTCCAGGAGAAATATGTCATAAAACACCACTGCCTCTTTTCATTTTCATTAAAAATATATATTAAACATTAATAGCCACACAAATGTTGTCCAGGCAACTCCTACATTATCTTCACTGCTTGTATACACTGTAAAAAAAAAATCAGGTCTCCAATTGAATATTTTCTAGTGAGCGATCACATCTAAATTTTTCAGTTGGCCAAATTGAATTTCTTGAATTTTAATTTAATTAAATTGCAACAATTCACAGAAATTCAATTTGGCCAACTGAAAAATTTAGATGTGATCGCTCACTAGAAAATTTTCAATTGGAGACCTGAATTTTTTTTTACAGTGTATTTAAATATCCTTAAAAAATAGTTATGAAACTTCTCTTTGCCCTCAGTCAAAACGATTTGGCAGATAACAAATGATAGATTCATGAGAGCAAAGATCGGCCGTTAGATCCATACAAGACGAATTATATCTCATGTTTAACCACTACAGGACATCAGAGTCAGTGGCAGACGGCAGAAGGACTGGCCGAGGAAAGGCTGCTCTCGCCGGGGTTAATGAGCGCTGAGCGCCGCTGATCCACTGGAGCTCACAACTCCAAAAGTTTTTAAATAGGCGCTCTCTTTATAAATAAACCACCGATTTGAGCTTTAAACAACTACATTCTCACCTGAAAAAGTCTTAAAACTACATTTTGTGACACAATAGTAGTATTTTTAAATTATGCTGGGTTTCTCATGACGTCACTTTACCACGTGACAGCAGCAAGCAGGCTCCTGATTGGTTAACGCGGCGCGAATTGACGCCAAAGTTACAATTTTTCCACTCGGGCGTCAGGCGCGAATTTGCTTCAAACGTGTGAATGCACAAAAAGCACCAATCGCGCAAGACACTCAATTCGCGTCATTCGCGCAAACTGGACCTCCAGACATGCGTCAACGCCCACGTGAAAATATACTATAGTATATTAAAGTAAAATTACAGTAAAATTACTCTAGTAAATACTATAGTGTTTTAGAACCATACTATAGTAAAGATACTACAGTAATTTGTGGTATATTGTAGTATATTATAGTATTTACTACACTTTGTTAATTTACTGTAGTATATTTACTATAGTACGGTTCAAAAACACTATATAGTATTTACTAGAGTAATTTTACTATAATATACTATAGTATTTTTTCATGTGTGCGCGCCTTTCCATTGACTTAACATTGAAATCACCTACTCCTGACGCTCTATTCGCGTTTGGTGTGAACGCAGCATTAGATGTTTTGGTCTTATGCTGCGTTCGCACCAAACGTGAATAGAGCGCGGCGCGATGGACGCGATTCCGCTTCATTCACTGGACACACGAATAACTCGAATTGAGTGTCTTGCTCGAATTGGTGGTGCTTTTTGTGCATTCACGCGTTTGAAGCGAATTCGCGTCTGACGCCCGAGTTTAAAAATCTGAACTTTGGCATCAATTCGCTCCGCTTTAACCAATCAGGAGCCTGCTCACTGCTGTCACGTGGTAAAGTGACGTCATGAGAAACCCTGCATAATTTAAAAATACTACTATTGTGTCACAAAATGTAGTTTTAAGACTTTTTCAGGTGAGAATGTAGTTGTTTAAAGCTCAAATCGGTGGTTTATTTATAAAGAGAGCGCCTATTTAAAAAAATTATCTTGTGTTTTTGGAGTTGTCAGATCCAGGCGATCACCGGGCAGTGTTGGGCACGTTACTTAAAAAAAGTAATTAGTTATAGTAACTTCTTACAAATAGTAACTGAGTTACATCATTATAAAAGTAACTAATTACCAGGGAAAGTAATTTCTGTTACTTTTTTTTTCTCAAATGTTCAAATATGTCAAATAACTTGGATACCCCCAATATTAAATATGTAAAATGAATGAATTTGACACTAAATAGAATAAATTATTATTATAAAACATTGTACATTAATGTGCACTATTGTAATGTTGCTGTGGGACAATTGTGAGAGACACCTATCAAATTCAGTACATTATTGTAAATATGATCAGTACTATTCTACTCTTTTGGTAGTGGAGCTCACATTATCTCCTGAGTTTTTAGCCACTAATTTGGTAGCGGCATGTGATGATGTGAGGCTTCATTAGATTAGAATTACTGGCCACAGACGTGGTGAGACTCTTTCTTCCTGCGTATAAGTTACACGTTACTTAAACATTCATACCTTTCACCTCAAAGAGGGAAAAGTAGTACTTATACTTCCAGTTTGCGAAAGATAGCTTTGAAGTCGTTGGACTCCTCCTGGTCGTTGGTGTGTGTGACTGTGCATATTCGGTGTGTGTGTGTGTGTGAACTAGGGATGGGCATATCGATATGAAGTATCGATATATCGATACTGATGTGAGCATCGAAAAGTATCAATACTCAAATAAAAATATCCATACTAAGGTGTTTTTTTTTTTTTTTTTTTTTTGAAGATTATTTATTGCATACAATAGGAATAACCTATGTTACCGAATAGTTGTGTAGTATAGGACTATTTTCCTGCTCATCTGAATCATGATCTGAAATTGATGATTTGTAGATTTCCATGGTTACCACTACAAGTAAACATATTTTAACCATGTGCAAACAAAAATATAATCTAATAAATTGCAATTAAGGCATATTGAATGTTAAAATACCTTTCAAATATAATGTGAAGTGGGTATCTTTACCCATTTTACTCTTAGTAATTTTAATAATTTAATAAATTTAATAATATAAAAGTTCAGTTTAGAAGTATCGTATCGGTATCAATATCGGCGATACTGGCCTTGAAAGTATCGGTATCGTATCGAAAACAAAATAAGTGGTATCGCCCATCCCTAGTGTGAACTCAACCTATCAACCTCAACCTTGTCCCCCACCCACCAATCATCATCAGTTATGTGTATCACCCCACCCACCCCCCAACACGCAAGGCATGCACGCACCAGAGGTGGACAGTAACGAAGTACATTTACTTGAGTACTGTACTTAAGTACACTTTTTGAGTATCTGTACTTTACTGAAGTATTATTTTTTAGGGAAACTTTTACTTTAACTTTACTACATTTGAAAGACAAATATCGTACTTTTTACTCCACTACATTTCTATCAAGGCCCTCGAAGTCAAAAGTCGCTTCTGTAGCAGCTTTGCAAGTCAGTGGATGATTTTTTTTCTTCTTTAAAAGTTTTTTTTTTTCTTTTTTGCTAAATGTAAATGTCTGGGAGAAAGAGAAGCATAGACATATGGATGAATCTGAAAAAGCATGATGAAGGAGCTCAGTTCAGTCTGTTTTTATGTGCCTCTGAGATGCACGAGTACTGAATAGAGCTTTCTTTTGTGTGTTTTTCGCACTTAAACAGACCAATACACACAAAATGTCAATTTTCATTTTGGGAAGTAGTCACGTAAACAAAGTTGATTATGTCTTAAGTGAACGTAAACAGTTGGGGGAATATCGGATGTGTATCAGTGTGTTGGATTTGTGCATTCTGCCTTAAAGTGACAGCAGCTTTGTAAAAAGCTTTGTAACTTTTAAGTATTTAAATTAGCTCAAGGTGGTCGTATGGAGCATCACTAACTGGCTTAAACCACCATGGAATAGCGTGCATTTATACAACAATGCAACAATAATACAATAATGCATCGACACAAAAAAGGAAATTTACTTTTGATACTTAAGTACTTTTAAAAGCAAATACTTCTGTACTTTTACTTAAGTAAAAATAGTTTTTAACAACTTTGACTTGTAACGGAGTAATATTTGACTAGTAGTACTTTTACTTTCACTCAAGTAATGGAGTTGTGTACTTTGTCCACCTCTGGCACGCACACACACACACACACACACACGTTGCAGGTCCGACTGACAGAGAGCCTGTTCGGATGAAAACCGCTTGAGTGAGCTCAATTATAGTAACGCCGCATTTTATTCTCAGTAACGCTAACGGTGTTGTAACGGGAGAAACAGGAATTTGTTTGATTACTCGTTACTGAACGTTTTGACTGAGGGCAAAGAGAAGTTTCATAACTTTATTTTTTAAGGATATTTAAATACACATGCAGTGAAGATAATGTAGGAGTTGCCTGGACCACATGTGTGTGGCTATTAATGTTTAATATATATTTTTAATGAAAATGAAAAGAGGCAGAGTGGTGTTTTATGACATATTTCTCCTGGAGCGCCTTGAATGTGCGTCTATTTCGCTTCAAACGCTCGATTTATGCACGCGTCCAATTCGCTGTGGACGCGCGAATGGATTCAAAATGTTCAAGCGTCAAACTAGACGCGGTTTTGTATGGGGCGCCGTTTGTAAAGCGGCTCACGCTGAAAATAACAGCAACATTTTGACACATTTAGCTTCAAACAATGTTTAAAAAACTGGTATGAATTTTTGGCGGTCACTTTTTTAGCACATTTACAACAATATTTGTCAACTTAGAGATATTTTAAATAGTTAAATCTAAATGTTAAATGTTAAATCTAAATGTTAATTGTTAAATCTAAATGTTAAATCTAAATCTAAATGTTAAATCTAAATCTAAATGTTATATCTAAATGTTAAATCTAAATCTAGATGTTAAATCTAAATCTAAATGTTAAATCTAAATCTAAATGTTAAATCTAAATCTAAATGCTAAATCTAAATCTAAATGTTAAATCTAAATCTAAATGTTAAATCTAAATGTTAAATCTAAATGCTAAATCTAAATGTTAAATCTAAATGCTAAATCTAAATCTAAATGTTAAATCTAAATCTAAATGTTAAATCTAAATGTTAAATCTAAATCTAAATCTAAATGTTAAATCTAAATCTAAATCTAAATGTTAAATCTAAATGCTAAATCTAAATGTTAAATCTAAACGTTAAATCTAAATGTTACATCTAAATCTAAATGTAAAATCTAAATGTTAAATCTAAATGTTAAAACCGGTTATCTGCATTCTGAATTTGCATATTAGTTAAATATTTAGTTTCACCCGAAACATTTAGATTCAACATTTATATTTAGATTTAACATTTAGATTTAGATTTTGTATTTAGATTTAACATTTAGATTTTACATTTAGATTTAGATGTAACATTTAGATTTAACGTTTAGATTTAACATTTAGATTTAGCATTTAGATTTAGCATTTAGATTTAGATTTAGATTTAACATTTAGATTTAGCATTTAGATTTAGATTTAGATTTAGATTTAACATTTAGATTTAACATTTAGATTTAGATTTAACATTTAGATTTAACATTTAGATTTAACATTTAGATTTAGATTTAACATTTAGATTTAACATTTAGATTTAACATTTAGATTTAACATTTAGATTTAGATTTAACATTTAGATTTAACTATTTAAAATATCTCTAAGTTGATAAATATTGTTGTAAATGTGCTAAAAAAGTGACCGCCAAAAATTCATACCAGTTTTTTAAACATTGTTTGAAGCTAAATGTGTCAAAATGTTGCTGTTATTTTCAGCGTGAGTCGCTTTACAAACGTCGCCCCATAGTTTTGGCGCTCTATTCGCGTTTGGTGTGAACGCAGCATTAGAGACTGAAGCAAGGAAAGCTACTTTATGAATTATATCCATATTACACCGAACTGCTGTTAATTTTCCAATCATATGTTTCACAGTCACTGTGATTTTATTAGACGTGCCTCTTGATGTTAAACAAGCTTTTGTCTAATCATTGACTGTTTTTAGCAGCTTGTATTTGTCTCATAAATGGGGCAGTTCAAATGTTGCACAGTTAAATTGGGACCACGGTTGAACTGCTGGATACCGCTGTGTGTATTTTTAGCTTTAATCATGAATGTTAATTGTTAAGCAAAAGGATTAGACGGAGAGTTGTTAAAAAAATGATTTGCATGTTTATAAATGGTGTTCGCTTCATCCTGAGGGCTTGCAAAAGAACTCATTTTAGTGTTTTGTTTTTCTTGTTGTAAACGACTTGGTATATTTCCAAAGAATTGGGAGTTATTTGCCACACAGAGCCAATCCTCCAGGCGTCTGCAGGGGTTAGGAAGCATTTCAATGCAAAGTGTATACAAATTGAGATTCATATGGGACTGAAGGTCTAGTCTTAAATGTTAAATGAGTTAACAAAGGGACAGTTATGTTAGGAATACATACTAAGGGTCTGCTGTGAGACTCTCATATTTCAACAGTGTGTGTGTGTGTGTGTGTGTGTGTGTGTGTGTGTGTGTGTGTGTGTGTGTGTGTGTGTGTGTGTGTGTGTGTGTGTGTGTGTGTGTGTGTGTGTGTGTGTGTGTGTGTGTGTGTGTGTGTGTGTGTGTGTGTGTGTGTGTGTGTGTGTGTGTGTGTGTGTGTGTGTGTGTGTGTGTGTGTGTGTGTGTGTGTGTGTGTGTGTGTGTGTGTGAGAGATTTCATTGTGTCATGGTGGTTTAATTTTAATGTTTGTAATATTCAGTCACTCTTTTTCCCAGTGAAATGATAATGTCTGAGAAATTTCACAGATATCCAGCCTTGTGTAAGTGCAGTTCAAGAATCAAATCATTTTGTATATGAGACCCGAGCACAAAACCAGTCATAAGTCACACGGGTATATTTGTGGCAATAGACAACAATATAATGTATGGGTCAAAATTATAGATTTTTCTTTTATGCCAAAAATCATTAGGAAATTAAGATTGATATTGAGAATTATAAATGTCCTACTGTAAATAATACAAATGTATTATTATTATTAATATGCATTGACTTCATTTGGACAACTTTAAAGGCGATTTTCTCAATATTTAGATTTTTTTGCACCCTCAGATTCCAGATTTTCAAATATTGTCCTATCCTAACAAACCATAAATCAATGGAGAGTTTATTTATTCAGCTTTCATATGATTTTAGGTTACACTCTAAAAAAATGCTGGGTTAAAAACAACCCGTGTTGGGTTGAAAATGGACTAACCCAGCAATTGGGTTGTTTTAAGCAAACATTTAACCCAACCGCTGGGTTAAAACGACCCATTCACTGGGTTAGATATCAGGTAAATTTGTTTTGCGATGATGACATAATGAGTATAAGGCATCCGAATCACACAAAAAAAAGATTATTATTATTATTATTATTAAATGTGCTCAAGGCTACACCACTCAAGACTTACTATATAAACCTGTACCTTCATATACAAATACACATCCCTACATATATACATACACTAGGGATGCACCAAAATTAAAATTATTGGCTGAAAACAAGGCCGAAAACCGAAAGAAATTATGGCAATTATTAGTACCATTGCATTTACGACTATGACTGTTTACTAACTTTACTCAAATCAAGGCATTGCAATTGCATAAATTAATATTAAAGTTTCAAAGAATAAATCAATTACAAATTATGCAAATGTTTATTTAGCACATTGCAACAATGCACAGTATAAAATAAAATTCAAACTAAAATGTTTAACTTGACCCCACTCATGTGTACATTCAATAATAATGTACAGGCCTACAGAAAGGTTTTAAAATTAAATGTTCTCTCATAAAAACAAAGTGCATTTAGGTCTAGTGCATTTTACATTTTTCTTTGTAGGGCTACTACAAGAAAGTGCATTCAGGACAAGTGCAACTGCTTAAAGATACAACTATAGTTTCTCTGTAGGCCTTTAACATAACAGTGCATCAAAACAAAGACTGCCATAGCCCATATTAACTGTAGAATAAGGGTTTAACTGACACAAAACTGACGGTTCGCTACAGCAGTTTTACAAAATGGCTTTATTTATTTGTATTGGTTTACTGAAGAAAAAAAGAAAAGAAAAAAAAAGTATCTGTCCTTAAATTATTTACATTATAACTAAACGTTTATTGAAGATATTGCTGTAAAATATATAGGGAGCCCATACTTGCTCATTAATATTAAAGGTTAACAACAGAGCCCAAACTATTAGCCTAAATTCAGTTGCTATTTATTTTTAGGTCTAATAATTAACACTCAAATAACACAGTACACAAACATGTAAACTTCACATTAGGCAGTTTTTGCAATAACTTCTAAATCTAATTATAAAAGTTACTCTCTATGTTTCGAAATATAATGTATTTCAGTACAATAAGGCAAACATTGTTTTCCTGGATGTATAGTTTAGGAAAATGTCCTGTCGGGACTTGTTCTAGCTCATGTGTTTTGTGTGTTGGTGCACATGTGGGCTCTTATCGCAGCAGGTGGTGTTTCACTGTGTGTGAGTTTTCTTTAAGAATATAACAAAGATGTTTTGGTAGCACTTCCTGTGTTGGTCAAACAGATCTTTTCAATAGGTGGCAATAGTTCTATTTTTTGTGTGTGCTAATTTTATAATGTATAGATGCACTTTTATAATGTATAGATGCACTTTTATACTCACTTTTATAATGTATAGATGCACTTTTATAATGTATAGATGCACTTTTATGATGGACAGATGCACTTTTATAATGTATAGATGCACTTTTATGATGGACAGATGCACTTTTATGATGGATGATGCACTTTTATAATGTATAGATGCACTTTTATGATGGACAGATGCACTTTTATAACGTATAGATGCACTTTTATGATGGATAGATGCACTTTTATAATGGATAGATGCACTTTTATGATGGATAGATGCACTTTTATGATGGATAGATGCACTTTTATAATGTATAGATGCACTTTTATGATGGATGATGCACTTTTATAATGTATAGATGCACTTTTATGATGGACAGATGCACTTTTATGATGGATAGATGCACTTTTATGATGGATGATGCACTTTTATAATGTATAGATGCACTTTTATGATGGACAGATGCACTTTTATAATATATAGATGCACTTTTATGATGGACAGATGCACTTTTATAATGTATAGATGCACTTTTATGATGGATAGATGCACTTTTATAATGGATAGATGCACTTTTATGATGGATAGATGCACTTTTATGATGGACAGATGCACTTTTATGATGGATAGATGCACTTTTATAATGGATAGATGCACTTTTATGATGGACAGATGCACTTTTATGATGGACAGATGCACTTTTATGATGGATAGATGCACTTTTATGACGGACAGATCACTTTTATGACGGATAGATCACTTTTATGACGGATAGAGCACTTTTATGATGGATAGATGTACTTTTATAATGGATAGATGCACTTTTATGATGGACAGATGCACTTTTATGATGGACAGATCACTTTTATGATGGACAGATGCACTTTTATGATGATAGATGCACTTTTATAATGGATAGATGCACTTTTATGATGGACAGATGCACTTTTATGATGGACAGATGCACTTTTATGATGGATAGATGCACTTTTATGATGGACAGATGCACTTTTATGATGGATAGATGCACTTTTATGACGGACAGATCACTTTTATGACGGATAGATCACTTTTATGACGGATAGAGCACTTTTATGATGGATAGATGCACTTTTATGATGGACAGATGCACTTTTATGATGGACAGATGCACTTTTATGATGGATAGATGCACTTTTATGATGGACAGATGCACTTTTATGATGGATAGATGCACTTTTATGACGGACAGATCACTTTTATGACGGATAGATCACTTTTATGACGGATAGAGCACTTTTATGATGGATAGATGCACTTTTATAATGGATAGATGCACTTTTATGATGGACAGATGCACTTTTATGATGGACAGATCACTTTTATGACGGATAGAGCACTTTTATGATGGATAGATGTACTTTTATAATGGATAGATGCACTTTTATGATGGACAGATGCACTTTTATGATGGATAGATGCACTTTTATAATGGATAGATGCACTTTTATGATGGACAGATGCACTTTTATAATGGATAGATGCACTTTAATGATGGACAGATGCACTTTTATGATGGATGGATGCACTTGTATGATGGATAGATGCACTTTTATGATGGATAGATGCACTTTTATGATGGATGGATGCACTTTTATGATGGATAGATGCACTTTTATGATGGATGGATGCATTTTTATGATGGATGGATGCATTTTTATGATGGATAGATGCACTTTTATAATGGATAGATGCACTTTTATGATGGATAGATGCACTTTTATGATGGACAGATGCACTTTTATGGATTTCAAAAACGATCCACAATCCACTGTCATTATAAAGCTTTGATTAGCCAGGTAATTTTTTTATATAACGCTGATTAAGTTCGTCTGAAAGAAGAATGTCATACACACCTAGGATGACTTGAGGGTGAGTAAATCATGGGCTAATTCACATTTTTGGGTGAACTAACCCTTTAAGTCACTTCCGTGTTGGATTCAAGAGAAACCGCGGGAGGTTTCCGTTTGGACGCGGCAAAAGGAAGCTCGTCATCATCATCACCTTTGGCTTTGACACATTAGGCAGATTTTGTCATTCAGTATTTTTGATACAGAATGCAAAGATCGACACAATGTTTGTGAAGATATTTAGCTTTGTGTGTCTCTGTTTACTTCTTAAAAAGTCTGCATCACAGCTCTCTGAATGTGGCAGTTCACCCTGTGTTTACACTGAGGCTACGGCGCCATCTTGTGGCGTTTAGCTAGCGCGTATACGATCTCAACACATTCACATCGGAGACGTTCATCCAGTCATCATTTACTCACTCTTACGTAGTTCCAAACCTGTATGAGTTTCTTCTGCTGAAAATAAAATATATTTTGAAGAATGTTGTTAACTAGCCAGACGCTAGCCATTGACTTCCATGGTAGCTAGTGGCTAGCGTCAACTGGCTAGTTAACAACATTATTCAAAATATCTTCTTTTATGTTCATCAGAAGAAACTCATACAGGTTTGGAACAACATAAGAGTGAGTAAATGCTGACCAGTGGGTGAGCCATCCCTTTAAATTTGGTCCTTTGATTTATTTCCATATCATTATTAAATGCATAAATAGGATTGTTAACATATGAATGAATGCACATTATGGGAATAAATACAAACGTGGTGTTTTATTGTAGTGTATTTCCATATTTTGCATTTGCCTGCATCATTTATTCCATGGTATTTTACTTTTTTTGTATTTTTTTACTTTTAATGTTATTAATTGCATTTTGGTCCTTCATAGGATCTGTCATTTACAGTTTTCATTTCTAATGGCTGATTGATCTGAATGCATATTAAAATGCTGATATCTCTGTGCTTTTGTTACAGGTTACAAAACACCGTAAGGCTTGAAGAGAAACTGAGGTAAACGTACAGGTGGGTTTCTACAGTTTCATATTTAAAATCTAGTAATCTGGCCTCTATACTTTGCATTTGTTGGTGAGCTGAGTGAGGTAAACATGTTTGTGGCTGAACATCAGTTATAACGGTGGCGGTGTTAGTGAATGTCCACCAGAGGGAGGCAGATTGTTGCTAATCGCTCACCTTTTACACTCTTTAAGCCTTCAAATGTGTCTGTGGGTTGAGTTTGTACTGCTCTTTGTGTACATATACACGCCAGAGACTGAATTATCTGAATTATCCTTCAGCATTTAGTATATGAACGCTCTTCTGTGTTCTTCAGGTTATTATTTAACACACAAATCCAAATTAATGACCTTTTAACCCCCCCATACTATACATTTTTCATTGCTATTTACCCAATACTATTTTTCATATATTTTTATTATACAATTGATAAAAACAATAGCATTTTTCATTAAATTAATATTAAATGTAAATACATTATTATTATTATTTATGTGAAGTGTATTTACTTTAAATGTATTACTTTTTTTTTTTTTTAATAATCACCCCAGCTTGATTAAATGGAACACATTTATTGAAGATTTATTGAATAATAGTCTGTAAAGATATTGTAATTATTATTTTAATTGAATTAAAAACTTTACAATAAGGTTTTATTGGTTTACATTAATGTATTAACTAACATGAGCAATACATTTCTTACAGTATTTATTAATCTTTGTTAAAGCTACACTGTGTGATATTTTCCCCCATCTAGTGGTGAAAATGTATATGACCATCCAGTGAATATTAGTTTCTGTTCCTCTCAATTCCGATTTCGTTTTAACTCCTACTGTGGCCGATTTAGTCCAAGATTAACATGGCTTCCAGTTCGACCTCGTCCACATTCGACACGGTGCCATCGAGAGTTAAAACGCCAAAGGCGAAGCTTGAATTTACGGGTATGTCCCTCTTTGGCTAATGTACTTTCAAGATGGAGGGGCAACATGGCGACCGGCATTCGAACCCTCACCCGTATGTATTTACAATGGCATATTATAAACTTACAAGAATACTTTATTACTTGAAAGAAGTAAATATACATTAATGAGCACATATTTTTGAAAGAACTAAGTGTTTTTAGCTAAGAATAAACTAAAAAAGTTACACAGTGTAGCTTTAATGTTAGTTAATAAATCCAGCTGTTCATTGTTTGCTCATTAGTTCACAGTGCATTAACTAACACAACTTTTGATTTTAATAATGCATTAGTAAATGTTCCAAAAAATGCTGTAGAATATTTGTTCATTGTAAGATAATGTTTCATAAAGAAATCTTATTATTTTTTCATTAACTATAATGAAATAGATAAAATAAAATAACTTTTTAATGTATTTAAAGGTGCAGTGTGTAACTTTTAGCGGCATCTAGTGGTGAGGTTGTGAATTGCAATCGCCCACCCCTCCCTTTCAGAGCACGTAGAGAAGCTACGGTGGCCGACAAAGGACTAGAATGTCGTCGCCTGAGAGAGCAGAGAGTAGCTAGCGCTCTGTAGAGAAGTTTGTCCGTTTAGGGCTACTGTAGAAACATGATGGCACAAAATGGCGGCTTCACTGTAATGTGGCGTTCACACCGGACGCGATTCGCGCGAAGGTGGACGCTTGAACATTTTGAGTTTACTCGCTTCTTGCGCGTGACATTCACTGCACAACAGACGTGAATTCGTGTCATGGGCGGGGCTTCTGCCAGCGGCTCGTCTTGTTGTGAAATGGCTGACATGGGCTGTGTTTACATGTCTTTTTTTTGTTAAAATCTACTGTTAATGTGTGACAAAACGTAGTTTTAAGACTTTTTCAGGCGATAATGTAGTTGTTTAAAGCTCAATTATGTGGTTTATTTATATAAAGAGTGCCTATTTGAACATTTTATCTGCTGTTTTCGGAGTTGTGAGCTCCAGTGGATCAGCGGCGCTCATTAACCTTTCCTCGGCCAGTCCTTCTGCCGCTGGCTCTGATGTCTCTGTGGTGTCTCGAGCTATAATTCGTCTTGTAACGGCCGATCTTTGGTCTCATGGATCTATAATTTGTTCCCTGGCAAATCGTTTAGACTGATGGCAAAGAGAAGTTTCATTACTTTATATTTTTAGGCTATAACTGTACGTTGCAGTTGTAACGTTAGCCTACTAGCACTGACTTTGAATGTTTGACTGAATTGTTTGCTTTATTTCATGTATAGCTTATTATTACTTTTACTTATACTTTTGTATTATTGATCACACATAAACTTGCATTTAACAAAAAGAGACTGGGTTGTGTTTCATGTCATTTAATGTTATCACAGTGATAATCATATTGTCTGAACCAGATATTAATATACAGATTTTCTCCTCATTGTTGTCACTACCAGAGCAAGCTCCTGATTGGTTAACACGGCGCAAAATATCCGCCAAAGTTCAGATTTTTCAACTTGAGCCGCGCGAATCGCGCGTTCAAAACGCTCAATTCGCGTCTTTGTGCCGCCTCAATCGCGCGACTCTCGCCGCCGAATGCCATTTCGCGTCTCTGCATTGACTTAACATGTAAATCACTTGCGCGAATCGCGTCTGGTGTGAACGGACCATAAGAGGACCTGTTCACACCGGGACGATTCTCGCACGCGTTTATCGTCGACGTTTAACGCCACGCGACTAAACAAAGGCTGCCCATATTAGTGTGAACACCGACGCGCAAAACATCAGGCGTAAAATTATTTATTATGTAAAAATTGTTTAATAATAAAATATTTGAATAAAATGCAATTTAAATATAATTTTAATTTAATAAAAAGTGTGAGTATTAATAATAAAAATCGGCAAATTACGGTGCTTCTGTTGAAGGTAAATGGTGTCCTGTAAGATTAATTTTATATTTAATCTTATTTTACATTGACATTTTTACATTTATTCATTTAGCAGACTTACAACTGAGGAATACAGGAAGCGATCCGTCATCAAGAGGCAAAAAAAAACACAAAAAGTACCTGAAATACTACGTTTTGGACATTACCCATAAGCTAGAATAGGGAGGAAAAAGAGGAATTTAGTGAAAAAGGTGATTATTATTAATAATAATGTTGTTCTGTAAGTGACATGAAGGAGTGACAGCGGGTCCATCCCAGCGTCAGCCCTATAACAGTCCCATCAGCCCTCCCTCTCCTCAGAGCATCACTCCTGCTCTCCTCCTCCATCTCATCCCTCGCTCCACACACACACACACACACTATGGCTCAGTGTCAGAGCTGCTCTCAAAGCATGGGCTCGTATTACTGCCTCGTTCGCAGGAGGTTCAAGAGAAGACGCAAAAAACGATCCGAACGCAAAGGTAAACTGTTTGTTTTTCTGTCTCATAAAGGCTAAATCGCTCTGGGTCGAACTTCTTAAATGTGTCAATTTGTATTTCGTTTTGTTTGGTTTAATTGACACACAAAAAGTCCTTTAAATGAGTGTTTATTTTGTGATGTAGATTTTTGTTTGCGCACGTTAGTATTGTTTGCGGCGCTTTTATTTGCGATGTGTTACCGATGCCGATATGGTCATGGAAAAATATGTAAAAAAAATTTTTTTTACATTTTAAAATATTGATTTGCGTGGCTGGAAAAAATAATACAATATTATAATATTTATTTTGAGTTGAGTATACTTGATTATTTTTTTATGTTAATTATTTTCAATACGTTTTAATTTTATTATATTAAATGAGTGTTTATTTCGTGATGTATATTTTTGTTCGCGCACGTTAGTATTGTTTGCGTCGCTTTTATTTGCGATGTGTTACCGATGCCGATATGTTGTACGGTCATGGAAAAATATGTTTTTAAAACATTTTTGAAATTTTAAAATATTGATTTGCATGGCTGGAAAAAATAATACAATATTATAATATTTATTTTGAGTTGAGTATACTTGGTTATTTTTGTATGTTTATTATTTTCAATACTTTTTTATTTTATTATATTAAATAAAAATTAAAATAAATATTTCAGTGACTTTAATATTTATATTAATTTAATAGATTTTTTCAAATTTAATATAACACTTTTTATCAAATTTAAAGGTATTTATTATTTTATGTAAAGTTTGGTAACGCTTTTAAAACATTTTTTAAATTTTAAAATATTGATTTGCGTGCCTGGAAAAAATAATACAATATTATAATATTTATTTTCAGTTGAGTATACTTGATTATTTTTTAATGTTTATATTTTTCAATACTTGTATTATATTAAATAAAAAAATATTTGTATTAATATTTATATTAATTTAAAATATTTTTTCAAATTTAACATAACACTTTTTTTTAATCAAATTTAAAGGTATTTATTATTATTTTATAAAAAGTTTGGTAACACTTTATTTTACAGTGTCTGTTACATATGTACTGTACTAATAAATATAAATTATGCATAATTACATGCAAATACTAATAGTAAGTACATGTAGTTCTTTATTATTACTCAGTACGTAAATATATAATTACACTGTAACACAGACAACTTAAAATAAAGTGTAAATGATTGGCTCTTAAACATTTAATCTGCTGTTTTTATTATTATTATTGTCAATTTTGGTGAACATAAAATGAATTTTTAAAAATCCTGTAACGTAATAATGGAAAAGCCATGGGAAAAAAAGATGTTTTAGTACAATATGGAGTTTTCAGTACTTTGCCTGGTGTGTTGGAGCTGTCACGATATTAGATGAGGTTGGTAAATGCTCATGTTCTCTCTCTCTCTCTCTCTCTCTCTCTCTCTCTCTCTCTCTCTCTCTCTCTCTCTCTCTCTCTCTCTCTGTGAGTCTGTCGTTTCGGTGCTGAAGGCGACAGATAGCAGGTTCAATTCAGACATCTCCTCATGTGTGAAGTTTAATCCGTCTCATTAGAACGGCCACTTCACGCTGCTAATCTCTCACCATGGCCAGTCCAGCCTCATGAGTCCAAAGAGTCACAATTACGATGAAAGATAACCTTTTAACTCCAGATATGTGATGCTTATCCTCCCTGAGATATTTATTAATACGCAATTGTTTCAGTATAAAAACTATATATCCATTTTGATATGATCTTGCGTTTGTTCCCATAATCACCTTTACAGTGGCAGTGGTTAAGCCATTCATTTAAAAATAATAATAATAATACATTTATTTTATATAGCGCCTTTAAAAGTGGCTTTCTCAAAAGCCGAAATGATATTACGCAGGGATTTTGATTCATTTGAATAACTCCAGCTCCTTAATGATTCTGATAATGATTATTTTAGTAGTTTTGAGGGGGAATGAATGTGGAAATGTTTATTCTTGTATTATTTATGACCCTCAGAAGCCTGTGTATAGATTATGGGACGTTTAAGTTTTCCAGTTTTGAAAGGCAAATTGAATGAAAAGTGTTGAAAGTGTAATTATGAATTTTGCTAAATTAATTGACCCGTTTACATTTATTATATATAGAAAAATCAAAAAAGGTAGCAGTAAATTAAAAAAAAAAAATATAAATATATATATATATCATGCTAAGGACTTCATTTGGACAACTTTAAAGGTGATTTTCTCAATATTTCGATTTTTTTGCACCCTCAGATTCCCGATTTAAAATAAATAAATAAATATATTAGAGGTGTAACGGTACATGTATTCGTACCGAACCGTTTCTGTACAGGCTTTCGGTTCGGTGCACGCGATCTTTCTGCAATCTTTAACAGTTAACATTCGTCACTTTACCATGTGACCGCAGCGAGCAGGCTCCTGATTGGTTAACGCGGTGCAAATTGACGGAAAAGTTCAGATTTTTCAACTCGGGCGTCAAACGCAAATTCGCTTCAAACGCGAACTGGACGCGTGAATGAGACGGAATCGCGTCTAACGCGCTGCAGGACGTCAACGCGTCTTTCCATTGAGTTCACATGGAAATCACTCGCGCCAGATGCTCTATTCGCATTCGGTGTGAACGCAGCATTAAGAATAAACATGAATGAACATCTGAAGGTATGTTGAGGATCATGGGCGTTGGAAGCAAAAAAAATGTGGGTGGGTCCTCTCTCAAAAAAGAAAAATGACGATGCCATTTACATTAAGTACTGTACAAATATATGGCTTTGTTTGCTAAACGTCTGGTTGGGAAAGAAAAAAATGATAGAAATCGCGTTATCACTGAGAGTGTCAATAGTGTAGGGGTAAGACGCATGGCATCAAGTTTTGACGCAAATCTACCCGCGGTTCGAATCTGCCTTTGCCGAACTCACTCCATTTTCCCATCACATATCAGATCGAAAATATATCAGATTTTTTTTTTCAGAAAATATTAGAAAAGTGTAAATAAAGCATCGAAAATGTGTTTAATAATAAGTGTTTATTGGTTAGGGGTAATTAAACAGACATGTGCTGAATTAGAGACGGTAAAAGTGAGTGGGTCCAATATCATTGATCGTAAAAAATACAATGAGGATTCATTACAACTGTCACGTTATATGTGGTGTAATCGCTCAATCAGTGTTTCAACGGCGGAAAGACGTCAGTATAAGTGTTTGTAAACTAAACAATGTCATGTAGCATCACATTTACCTCAGGAGTCATTCAGCGTCCACAGCTGTGAGTTCACTAGAGAAATCAACTCTTTCACTAAATATATGACCTATATTAGCCGTTATATTCATTATATTCGAGTTAATCTGTTACTTGTTTCTGGATTATTTCATGTATGTTTAAATAAACCATGAAAATGAAACACACTGTGTGTAAATGATTATATTTCAACAACGAATTGGAGAAAAACCTATTATATAATTAGATTTAGAAGTTATTGAAAAAACTGCCTTATGTGAAGTTTACATGTTTGCGCACAGTGTTATTTGAGTGTTGATTATTATAAATAAGCATAAATAGCAACTGAATTTAGGCTAATAGTTTGGGATCTGTCCTTTAATATTATAATGTGTGAGTAAGGGCTCCCTATATATTTTACAGCAATATCTTCAATAAACTTTGTTATAATTTAATTAAAGGACAGACACTTTTTTCCCCCCAGTAATCCACTGTTAATAAAAATACATAAAAGCAATTTTGTACTGTTACACCCCTAATATATATATATATATATATATGCATTTACAATCTTAGATGGGTCTTATATATAAAAATGTGGTTATGTTTGCTTTCTCATGCTTTTTTTATTATAACTAATTTTAGTTTTTTTTCCGTTTTGTAGAAAAAAGTACATTTCTTATTATATTTTTTCAATTTATGTTAATATCACCAAACATTTATGGATGACTTCTTAAATGTGTGTATAACTGTTATAAATATTTGTTTATAAATAAATGTTTAACCGAATGCCTTATTATTAATACTTTAAAAATGTAATTTTTTTATCTCCAATTGAAGTTTAAAAAATATTAGTGCATTTTTTTTATAATACTTAATTTGTTATTACTGAAACTGTTTTGAATAAGAAGTGCTTGATTTCTTTGGAAAATGCTGTTTACCTTCTTTTTTTTAATCGGTTGACTGCTTTCTGGGAATAATTCTGCATAATCCTAAAGCAAGAATTGCAAACACACACACACACACACACACACACACACGCCATTTCCTTTTGGATGCCTGGTTGAAAATATTTAATTTTTGAACAGAAATGGGCCAGAGCAAATTAGATAAACATGGTTACTTAAGCGTTTCTACACCCTGTGCCATCGTCTCTCATGCTCAAACACGGAGATAAAAACCCCCATTTCCTCTAGAGCAAGCGTAGTGAAGTCCTGAGGGACGGACTGTGAGTTTAATCTACTGGAGGGGGGAATAAATTCAGCATTAGCTCAAGCGGCTCAGGTTTGACCAGCCGAAACCGAGAGCGTGTCCAGTCCACCTGTCTCCTCCTCCTCTCTCTTTCACCCGCTCTCTGATGGACTTTGCGATAGATGCGTCTCCGTGGCATGTGGTCTGTTCTGGAGCTTTGCTGATAAAATGTGTTATCAACCCCACCTGTTCTCCTCCGTAACATCAGTGGCATCTGTGTTTTGCTCCTTTAGACACTCTGAGGATAATGGAGGCTTTTCACGTTTTTTTGTAGTTTGCCTAAAAATAAAAAGTTGTGTTGTTTACTCTCGTGGCATTCCAACCCGGTTTGGCTTGCTTTCTTTTGTTGAACACAAAAGGAAGATATAACAGTTTCCGTCCGTAATGGAAGTCCAAAACAACATCCCATTGGAAAATGGACATTTTCTTTTGTGTCCTGGTTTGGAATGACATGAGAGTCACTAAATTAAAATATTTGGGTAAATGTAAGAGTGAATTTTATTAGATATTACACAACTCTGAAAATTAACTTTCCAGGAAAACTGCAACTGCCCTCGGTCTTAATATGTCCGACTCCATTTTCCTATCTCTCTTTCTATCTCATTGTTGGCGTGAATGTCTCTGTGCGGTAAATGATGAAATCGCCTGATTAGCTTTACGAATCGATGCGCAGCCCATCGAGTCCCTATGGACTCGCCACTAAACGAATGCTGTCATAAAAATTTTACCGGTCCTGCGGTGAAGACATGGCAACACTGGCAGATGCTAATGGCCTGAAAGATGGCAAGCTTTATTCGATGACTTGCAGTTATCATTGTAAACTCTGAGTTCATAGAAGCTGTGAAACATTTGCTAAACATATTATATTGGACGCTGGGGCTGCACAATATATTGAAATATCGCAACGGCACGCAATATCTGAATGATTTTAATAGGCTACTTCAACATTGTGAAAAGTGTTGGTTTTAGGTCGACGCATACAGCAGAGAATAGACTGGGCACTTACTTATGTGACTTCCTTGACGTTAAAAATAGTTATTAACCCTCTGGTGGTCTTCTGACCGTTTTTGAAATGTTAAAAATCACTGCTTCATCGGAATGATATGAAACTTGGTGACTTTTCTTGCATTAGGGATGTAAACACACAAAACAATTGGGGTCATGATTCGAGCATGCTAATTGGTTGTAAAAAAAAAAGTAGAGTTTATTGTCTTCGGTCATAAATGACCGACCATATATGGAAATGAATGGGAAATCGGCAAAAATTCACAGAATATTTGTGTGTACAATCTACAAATCGGCCACGATGCTGAAAAAAAGTACATAGGGTGACACTCTAAAACATCAAGAGTGTGATATTGACACATCCACTCACACACACACACACGCACACTTATAAACACACACACCTATGAAAAACTGAGCCTATGAACCACATTTTGAATTTTTTAAAATCATTCATCAGAATGATATGAAACTTGGTGACTTTTCTAGCATTAGGTATGTTAACACACAAAAAAAATTGAGGGCATGATTCAAGCATGCTAATTGGTTTTTTTAAAAAAAAGACAAAAATCGGTCAAAAATGACACCATAGGAAATGAATGGGAAATCTGCAAAAACACATATTCACAGAAAAAAAAATCTATATTTCTAACAAAAAAATTTTTATCTAAAACTTTATAATAAATAGTCTTTGAGATTTTTTAAATATATATTCAAAAAAATCATTAAATGTGTTCAAACGAGAACTAGGGAATTCTCAAACCTCTCCATTACACCCATTGTTGCATGATTTCTTAAATAATTCCAAAAGAGGGCGCTAATCTGCCTTCAAAAAAAATAATTTGAAGGCCTAGTCTCTATTTTAACCTGAAATACTGTAATTACACAAAAAAAATTTTATAATTGTCAATGGCAAAAATAGACCATAATTATTGCATAAATATTAAAAAATACCAACAAATCATCTCAAAATACAAAATTAAAAAGAAAAAATATTATTGAAGAAAAATAAATTGCATTGGTTTTACTGGGATGGAGGAAGTTTAATTTTTAGGGTGTCCGCTCACTTATGACCGGGAAGATGCAACCCCTAAACGAAGAGCACCAGAGGGTTAAACGCAATAACTTGCGAAAAACAACTCTGTGCAGTTTCGTGCTGTCTGACACACACACACACACCGAAACGTGCGCACAAGCCGCCTCTCTGAAAGCGTGTGATCCCTTCAGATCTGTTTCGTGTCTTGTTACACACTTGAACCGTCAAATACACACACAGTTATGTCAAAATGGCTGTCTTGACGAGTATTCATGTAAACACAGTCGGTTATGCTTTAAGTGAAGGATATCAGCTGGGGAAAGAAACCGAATGCGTGTCAATAGGATCTGTGCATTAGCTCTTAAAGTGACAGTACATTAATACAGTAAACCTGCCGCTGTCTGTCAAACAACAAAAGAAAAAGAGAAAATCACTCGGTGATCTTGGCTGAATAACCTTTGTAGCTTTATTAAGTATCTGTGTATATTTCATTCATGTGAACACTACTGTTTTTAGTTCTTATTTTTAATAACAAAGATAACAAAATAATGGTCCACCCCTAGTTCAGGCTTCTTTGTTTACCTGGATGCTCTTGATGTTAAGTTTTGGGTTGATATAACTATATATTACCAAGTCAAAGAGTTTTTGGTATTTAAATATTGGCATTATATTTTTGGTTTGTTTACATTGATGTTAAAATTATATTGTCAGATTTGTGACATTAATTTTTGCTCAAACACTGCTGGTCACTTTCAGAAGTTGTAGCGATGATTTCTTTCTGGGGAAAAAAAGCAAACACATAAATGGTTATCATTCAGTTTATCATTTAAAAAAAAAAAATTAAATAGATTTTACACACTTAAAGCAATATCGTATCGCATTATTTAACAAGGTATTGCATATCGCATTTTTCTTCAATATCGCACAGCCCTATTGGACGCACAATTTTGTACTGCCTTATCAGTAACGTTGTTATATATATATATATATATATATATATATATATATATATATATATATATATATATATATATATATATATATATATATATATATATATATATGCTGTCAAACGATGAATCAATTAATATGTTTGATTATAATTATTATGTATATTTGAATACACACACATACATGAATATAGTTAAGAAATATTTGCATGTGTATATATATATATATATATATATATATATATATATATATATATATATATATACACACACACACAATACTAGTCAAAGTTTGGAAACATTAAAGTTTTTTAAAACATTCAAAAACATTAATGTTTACAAACTTGAATGTAATATATATATATATTCATGCATATTTATATATACATCATAATTATAAAAAATATATATATATTTTGGATGTGATTAATGATTTGACAGCCCTATATGTATATATATAAGTATAGATAGATATATTTTATTGTTTTAATTTGTGTGTGTATTATATATAGTAACTCAAAATATTATGACATTTATATTGTATATTGGTCTGTCACTAATATATATACGTATATATATTTTTTTCCATAGGGATCATCAGCAAGACAATGAATGAAGGTAGGCCAAATGTATTGTGTGTCTGTTAAAAATCTGTTCATATATTCATGTATTTCTTTTAGACTAATCTGTCAAATATTGGATGTTAAATTTGACACACTTTATTGTTTATTGCAGCTCTTTAAACACAACACATTTCTGAGCCTTCAAAGCATCTGTGCAGATTTTTTCCGTGATCTAGGAAATTGTACAACATCCTTTGTAGGCTTCAAGTTTCTACTCAAGGAAAGCGTTCTGGGTAGAATGAGCTGGCATTTCTCATGTCTGTCATCTTTAACCCTCTGGGGCTCTTCGGTCATTTCTGACCCAAATTTTTTAAAATAAAAAATGTAAAAAATTGAAGCTTCGTCGGAATGGTCCGAAACTTGGTGACTTTATTGGTACTTGGTATATGAACACCCAAAAAAATTGGGGACAGGATTTGAAAAGTCTTAGTGGTCGTAAAAAAAATAGTCACACTCTGGACCTTCGGGTCAAAAATGACCCCCATAGGAAATGAATGGGAAATTGGCAAAAATATGAAAATACAGAGTTTTTTTGTGCATACAATCTACAAATCAGCCAGGATGCAGAAAAAAAGGACTCAACAGTGAAGATCTCTAAAACATCAAGAGTGCAAAACAGACAAAAAAACTCACACACACACACACACACACACAAACACAATTAGCTTTTGGAATGGCACGCATTAATTTGTGTTTGCGTGTGTTTTTGTGTGTATAAGTGTGTGTGTGTGAGTTTTTTTGTCTGTTTTGCACTCTTGATGTTTTAGAGATTCACCCCTTCACTGTTGAGTCCTTTTTTTCTGCATCCTGGCTGATTTGTAGATTGTATGTGCAAAAAAAGTAATTTCCCCTTAATTTCCTATGGGGGTCATTTTTGACCCGAAGGTCATGAGTGTGACCATTTTTTTTTTACGACCAATTAGACTTTTCAAATCCTGTCCCCAATTTTTTTGGGTGTTCATATACCAAGTACCAATAAAGTCACCAAGTTTCAGACCATTCTGATGAAGCTATGGTTTTTATTTTTTTTTAATAAAACGCAAGATCCACTATAGTGTTAAAAATGTGCTATTGCGTGATAAAAATGCTCAATGTGTCCACCGGATGACACCGATCTCATTTAAAAAAATTGCTTTCATGAGGCCTAGGCTTGACTCTAAAATGAAAAAAAAAAAAAAAAAAAGAAAACTTATATATATATACATTTGTTCTAATATATTCAATGGGAAAAAATGGGTCATAATTATTGTATAAATATTAATTATAAATCCTAAAATGATCTCAAAACACCAAAAAAGAAAAGAAAAAATATTATTGAACAGAAATATATTTAATTGATTTTACTCAAATCTTTTTTTATCTTAATCCCGCCCTCCGAAGGTCCTGAGTGTGACAAATAAAGAACCCCAGAGGGTTAATCCAAGAAAAATCGTATTAGTTGTGCACCGTAATACCTTATAGGCTGACTCCGGAAGTTAGTTTCGTCACTTTTGCTGACACTCGGAGAGTGTGTTTCTCCCCAACACACACACCTTTCTCTATTCCAGATCTCTCTTTCTATCCCTTTCTGCATTCCTTCATCTCGCCCTTTGGGTTCTCCCATTGAGCTGGAGGGTCGTATTGCTCGCGTTCAGGCTCCGTCTTGTGATCGCGCATCTACCCTTCACTCAGAAAGACCCGCTGTGCATTTAAAAGCCGGCTGCTCTCTATAGTCCTGACTCCATCTTTCTTAGCTCGCTGCTCTACATGGTGCTGAACAAGTGGCATTTAATGCACCGTCCCGTGCTGTTTTAAAGCACCAAATGCAGTTTGCAACATGCTAAAAGTGTCCGCAATGCCATTTCAACTCAAAAATGCCTTCGGCTAATAGCCGATATCTTAAACGCTCCGTTAAGAGAGCCAAGTGGTGTTGTTTTAACCTTGAGGAACGATGAAGTTCAAGGCAAAAGTTCAGCTTTAGAGTCACAATCAATTCATACAGTTTGACTCTGATTCGACTGAAAGCGAGAAGAAAAAGAGACCATAATTATACGACGAAAACAGTGAGGTTGATCTGTGCGAGTGTTGTCGTTTATAAAAACAGATGTTGAATGGTGAGCGATGCCGGCTAATTCATCGGCTTCGCTAATGTACCAGGCGTCACACTGTGAGAAATGCCTCCTATTATTCCACGGCTTTCATTTCACGAGGTTTGCCACAGCTAACCCTTCTTTTATGGCATTTTACCGTCGTCAACATCAATCGGTGATCGCCATCAACAGCTCGGTGCACTTATCTCAGAGTGAAAGATGAATATGTGATTTTTATCCACCTTATTTTCCAGTTCTTGCATGCATAATGGTTTCTAAGAGGAAGGTCTTTTGATTCACCTAAAACGTTTTCTCAGCTCAGTCCGGCATCGAATGGGACATTTGGGAAAGATTGAAAAATTGAGATGACAGGAAATAAAATGGTGTTTATGTCGGTGTATCGCCTTTAAAAAGCTTCTGTTGAAGTGCCTGCACACGTCACTCGCTTTAATAGCTTTGGTGATTTATCGAGCTTCTCAGGCTTGTTTATCACAGAGTCTCTTATCAACTGAATCCACTTCACTCAGCCCCTTCACAGAGTCATCCTGACGGCCGTATCCTCATTCAAGCCTATCCGTACAGACGCTTCCATATCTCCCTGCCGTTGGATTCAGTCATTTTGTTTCTGCCAATATTTGTTTCAAAAAGATTTCATAAATGTTGCTACAGAGGTGTGGCGAAGCTCGAGAATGAGTGTCTTCTTCATTTGAGAGAAAAGTGATTGTAAAATATCTTTTTTTCGTTTTGATGTTGCTTCTAACCCAGGGTTGTTCAAACCTTTTTTTTTAAAGGCGGTCAGATTCGATGTTGTGGACACACCCGGGGCCCGGTTCTTTTTCTATTATATATATTAGGGGTG
Organism: Gobio gobio; assembly: GCF_949357685.1. Classification (NCBI taxonomy): domain Eukaryota; kingdom Metazoa; phylum Chordata; class Actinopteri; order Cypriniformes; family Gobionidae; genus Gobio; species Gobio gobio. Next base: position 39,100,729 of record NC_137120.1, read on the forward strand.
TAACGATTCATCTACTACATCGATGTATCGATTTATATTCCTATGATCTAACTTCATCGATCTGTGCACGGCAAGTTGGCCTTCCAGACGACATATATCGATCTAACATCGTTTTAAAAGGTAATCAATCGATTGTATCGATCATAGGAAATAACGCATTGGATTTAAGCACGTCAGACTTTATATGGATGTTTTTTCTTAGCACTTTTAATGATAAAGGCGTTAAACGTTACTCGATTCAGTCTGCCTATCTGTGACATTATCGCCTCGCACCAGCAGCAGCAGAAGAAAACAAAACATAGCATGGCGGATGGCAGAGGAAAAGCCAACGAGCGAGAAATTATCAAGCCACCAGGAGAAAGAGCTAACGTTACCTGTACTTTCAACCCTTGCTAAATGTTACCTGTGCATTCCTGACACCAGTGTGCCAGTAGAGCGAGTTTTAGTACTGCTGGCGACATAGTGAACGCACAGAGAAGTGTTCTGCGGTCAGATCATGTTGATCAGTTGATATTTTTGGGAAAAAAATGTAATTGAGTCATTGAAGAGTAGTTGGTTACATTTTATCTTTTGTTAAATATTGTTTGTTACTGAGAGTAGTAGCAGGTTCAGCCAGTTTATTCAACCTGAAGAAATGTTAGTTGCACTTTATTTTTGATATTAATATTGTATTTGTATTATTTTAATGTTGAACAACAACAGCAAAAGTAGCAGGTAAACCTACTATTAATTAAACCTGAAGAGAAGTTAGTTGCACTTTATTTTTGATATTAATATTGTAATATTTGTATGTTGGAAAACAAAAGCAGAAGTAGCAGGTTAACCTACTGTTGAAATGTTGGTTGCACTTACTGTGCTTTTATTGAAAATGTATTGAATATTGAAAATGAGAGCAGAAAAGGTTAACTTCCTGTTAATTCATCCTAAACTGTTGGTTGCACTTTATTCAAATAAAATTTGAATGCATTTGCCATTAATTGTTGTTTACTTGTTTGTTTATATCCATAATTAATTTATACCTGATTCCCTTACAAGAAACAACAGGAATCTAGGAAACTTCACCTGCACTGACCAGAATCCAGATATTTATTTCAGTCACACAATTTTTGGCTAAAAAGTTACTGAATCGATTTCAAGTCACTGAATCGTTTCGGATCGTATCGTTCTAAATGAACCAAAATCGTCCTTGAATCGTATCGACAACCTCAAATCGTGATACGAATCGAATCGTTGTTAAAACAAATCGTTACACCCCTAATATATATACACACTCACCTAAAGGATTATTAGGAACACCTGTTCAATTTCTCATGAATGCAATTATCTAATCAACCAATCACATGGCAGTTGCTTCAATGCATTTAGGGGTGTGGTCCTGGTCAAGTCAATCTCCTGAACTCCACACTGAATGTCGGAATGGGAAAGAAAGGTGATTTAAGCAATTTTGAGCGTGGCATGGTTATTGGTGCCAGACGGGCCGGTCTGAGTATTTCACAATCTGCTCAGTTACTGGGATTTTCACGCACAACCATTTCTAGGGTTTACAAAGAATGGTGTGAAAAGGGAAAAGCATCCAGTATGCGGCAGTCCTGTGGGAGAAAATGCCTTGTTGATGCTAGAGGTCAGAGGAGAATGGGCCGACTGATTCAAGCTGATAGAAGAGCAACTTTGACTGAAATAACCACTCGTTACAACCGAGGTCTGCAGCAAAGCATTTGTGAAGCCACAACACGCACAACCTTGAGGCGGATGGGCTACAACAGCAGAAGACCCCACCGGGTACCACTCATCTCAACTACAAATAAGAAAAAGAGGCGACAATTTGCACGAGCTCACCAAAATTGGACAGTTGAAGACTGAAGGTCTGATGAGTCTGGATTTCTGTTGAGACATTCAGATGGTAGAGTCAGAATTTGGCGTAAACAGAATGAGAACATGGATCCATCATGCCTTGTTCCCACTATGCAGGCTGGTGGTGGTGGTGTAATGGTGTGGGGGATGTTTTCTTGGCACACTTTAGGCCCCTTAGTGCCAATTGGGCATGGTTTAAATGCCACGGCCTACCTGAGCATTGTTTCTGACCATGTCCATCCCTTTATGACCACCATGTCCCCATCCTCTGATGGCTACTTCCAGGATAATGCCCCATGTCACAAAGCTCCAATCATTTCAAATTGGTTTCTTGAACATGACAATGAGTTCACTGAACTAAAATGGCCGCCACAGTCCCCAGATCTCAACCCAATAGAGCATCTTTGGGATGTGGTGGAACGGGAGCTTCGTGCCCTGGATGTGCATCCCACAAATCTCCATCAACTGCAAGATGCTCTCCTATCAATATGGGCCAACATTTCTAAAGAATGCTTTCAGCACCTTGTTGAATCAATGCCACGTAGAATTAAGGCGAAAGGGGGTCAAACACAGTATTAGTATGTGTTCCTAATAATCCTTTAGGTGAGTGTATATGTTTTGTTTCTTGGAGACACAACAGATTGGACAAAAATAGCTTATTAACAATTTAACAATATCTGTAAAACTTTCATCAACCAAAAAGTTTAAATGGGTTAAATTTAAATATTATTAGTGAGTTAGAACTCTATTCTTATTTAAATTATCGAGTACTCGACTTAGATCACCACAGGTAAAACCACACTGCCAAAAAATGCTTTTCTTACTTAGAATTTCTGTCTTTTTTCCAGTCCAAATATCTAAACGATCTTAAATCAAGATGCATTTACTAAGGACAATTACATATTTTTTCTTGATCGCTGGGGAAAAAAATGATTGAGTTTATCCTTAAAACAAGCTAAATTATCTGCCAATGGGGTAAGAAAAATAATCTTGTTTCGGTTTGGGACAGAAACAAGAATGCAAACAGAAACAAGATTATTTTTCTTACCCCATTGGCAGATAAATATGCTTGTTTTAAGCAAAAACTCACTTAAATTTCATTTTATTTTCCAGAAAACAAGAAAAAAAATATCTTATGTCATGTCTTAAGTTCACCCAAAAATGTAAATTCTGTCATTAATTCCTCACCCTCATGTCGTTCGACCTCCGTTCATCTTCGGAACACAAATGAAGATATTTTAGTGTAAATCTGATGGCTCTGAAAGGCTTCCATTGGCACACTTTACACTCTCAAGACCCTTAAAAGGTACTAAAGACGTCGTTACAAAGTCCATCTCCCTACAGTGGCTCTACAATAACTTTATGAAGCGACGAGAATAGTTTTTGTGCGCAAAAAAACCTAAATAAGGACTTCTATAGCGATGACCGATTTCAAAACACGGCCTCATGAAGCTTCGAAGCGTTCCTACTCTTTATCGAAGGACATCCTGGGATTTTTAATGACCACAGAGAGTCAGGACCTCGGTTTAACGTCTCATCCGGAGTACATATTGAAGTATTAGATCCAATAAACACAACTGTTCCTTCCCAACAGACGCCTAATTCTTTTGAACTTGTTTCTTGCCTCAGCTCGAGTGCTAAAAGTGACTGTTTTCTCAAAGCGTCTCCTTCCCTGATTCATTAGGGGGATGTTAGCATTTAATTGGGCAATAATTGCACCTGCACATTAGTTGTCTCCCGTCATTAAAGCTGGTTAATTAGCCTCATTAAGGGAGCAGGCGGAGGGTGTAAGTGGGAACAGATGATTCAGTAAGCAGAAATCATGATCAGAGATGAATTTTAAATGTCCTTCCCTTGGTTTCTCTGCAATAGGAGCCGGTGGGCGGCCCAGGGGCCAGCAGAAGTTCTGCAGTCTGGATGTGGATGAGGAGAAACGCATAAGTGAGTGTTTTGTCATTTTTCTCTCTCTGGAAAGTTCCTCCATCTCTGTTTCAGTTTCAACTAGGGATGCAACAATACAGTTAGTCCACGGTTCAATACATACCTCGGTTTTTAACCACGGTTTTCGGTTCTGATGGCTTGTCACATCAGTTTTTTGTTATTCTATTCTTAGGCGACAGGAACAGCAAGAGCTTAAGGAGAATTTTTTTTTTTTTTATTGCAATACTCTTTCTTTATTTGACTTAAAATAATTGAAAAACCTTACTTAAACTTAAAACTTTACTTAAAAAAAAACCTGTGTACACATTCCTTGTGTATTGTATAATATAAAATAAATATATATAAAGATTTACACTGGCAGCTCAGAGCTGTACAGCAGCATTTAAGTATGAAATTGAATGAATAAATGTAAAAATAAAACACTACATAGACTTCACTATAAAATATACATTGATTCTTATTAAAGCTACTGTATTAGTTTTTCAGTTGAGAGCAGTGAGTGATTTGTCTTTTGTTGTTGTATTAACATTAAAGGGATAGTTCACTCAAAACTGAAAATTCTGTCATTGAGAAATGAATACAGGATTGAAACAACATTAGAGTGAGTAAATAATGACATAATTTTAGAGGTGAACTGTCCCTTTAAGGACAGTGTGTTCACTATAGGCTGCGCTGCTGTCAATTAAAGACCTGCACGCATCTAATATACACACACGGCGATTTTACTTTCACTTTAGACATAACCGACTGTGTTTATGTTAACCGTGTGTGTATTTGACAGTATTAGCGCAGTTAGACGACTACTTAGTCCAGTAATCACGTGTTTGACAGGCGTTTAGTGCGCACGCTCGGAAAAGCACATGTTAAAACCGGGCACGTGAATGAACCGGCAAGGTTTTAAAACGCATGCAAATAATGAACTTTGGTGATTGTGAATAACTGTAGTGTTCTGTGAGTATAACTCTACCACTAACATGTGATGTGAATGTATGTTGCGTTGTTCAGTATTGGGATGGAGGCAAATTATAGAATTTGTAGAAAAATAATTAATTAAATGCAAAACCGAAAAACTGCAATTCACAAGCGCAAATTGAACCGTGAATGCCGTACCGAACGGTTCAATATTATATTGAGAATTGTGGCATCCCTAGTTTCAACAATGTTCTGATTTGGCGTTATTGAAAGATTTGTAAAGAGTGCCAGTATTTTTGCAAGATGGGAAGGATCAAGACCTAGTCAGATATTCCTGTCCGTTTGTCTCTGATCCTAAGTTCAGCATGGTCTCTTTCCATTCAATAGTCCTTGTTATGGCTGTGGCTTATAGGGGTGGGAATCTTAAGGCACTTAACGATTCGATCCCGATTCTAGGAGTAATGATCCGATTCCCAAAACGATTCCCAACATACATTTTTGGTAACTAGTTATCCTGCTGTGCAAATACATGAACTTTACATTTGAACCAAAATTGGAGCTAATATGTTTTTTGTTTATAGTTAGAATATCTGTTTGACAGTATTGCCATATTAAAAACGATTATGAAGATTTCTTTCAATACTTTTATTAACAAAGTTATATTCAAGATTAGCAAGCTCTAATGAAACATAGTAAGCCATACAATGGCAAAGAACAATCATTAAAGCTACACTGTGTAACTTATTTAGTTTGTTCTTAGCTAAAAACACTTAGTTCTTTCAAAAATATATGTGCTCATTAATGTATATTTACTTCTTTCAAGTAATAAAGTATTCTCGTAAGTTTATAATATGCCATTGAAAATACATACGGGTGAGGGTTCGAATGCGGGTCGCCATGTTGCCCCTCCATCTTGAAAGTACATTAGCCAAAGAGGGACATACCCGTAAATTCAAGCTTCGCCTTTCGCGTTTTAACACTCGATGGCACCGTGTCGAATGTGGACGAGGTCGAACTGGAAGCCATGTTAATCTTGGACTAAATCGGCCACCGTAGGAGTTAAAACGAAATTGATTTTAGAAACTAAAATTCACTGTATGGTCATATACCTTTTCACCACTAGATGGGGGAAAATATCACACAGTGTAGCTTTAAGAATTAACAGTTCTCAATTTGCAACGAAGTGTGACAATTTGAACAAAAAATGCCTTTAAAGCAAAAAAAAGTTTACTTTGGTTAGAGCCACAAAAAAAATATTTAAAACATAGGCTAATGCAGAACAAAAACAACTTTAGCGCTCGCTGAGAATTCAGTGTGTGCGCATAACATCTCACATGAGAAAACCTGCCGAGCTGCAACAGTCATGTTAGACACATTTAACGAAACCTATCTTTTTCCACTTGATTGTTGTCTTTGAGGGCACTGTGCACTAGCTCTCAGTCTGTAGGGGGCATGGTCAGGAAGTTAACACCATGCCCAGGAGGACAATTTGTAGACAGGCAGTGGAAAGTGAAGGTTGTTGACAACTCTGAAATTGGACTGTGATGATTCAGTCTGGTGAGGATTATAAACCCTCACCTTCCAACAAAAAAAACCTGAGTTTTGAAGTGTTATTTTGGGTTATTGGTTGTGTTTTAACTGTTTTATGATGAAAACCTCACCTCTCTTACTCAATGTCTCAATTTCTTTTTTCTAAAATGTGTTTATTTGAAGATTCATCTATGGTCTCCATGTGTTGTCTGTTTTGTCCTGATTTATTAACTCTTCGTGTACTCAAATATGCCTCTCAACTTCCGGTCAATCTCTCTCAGTCTCTTTCTGAAACTGATTTAACGTTTTAAGCTCCTGAATCGAAAGGGAAAGTTACTTTCTCCGGACATCATAGGTTAATACCACAACCTGGAGAGATTCATGAAATGGAGATTAGGCTAGAAACGACCAATTGTTTAACAAAGATGCTCAAGAATCACAGGTAAACACAAGAGCCAGTCTTGCCGTTTTGCAACTGAACGAGATGAGATGAGGACCGAAGTACAAACTGTTGTCTAAGATGGGGCCTTTCAAGACTGAAGAAGTTAAAGGACAGTTGTTTGTAGGAACATGTAGATCAATCCCAAGTGAAATGCAGCCAAAATTGCCTTGCAGGCTTTACAGATTCCCAGTGAAACTTAGACTCACTTCTCCATGGCATTGCCACACTCTGTAGCTACTTGTGTAGGAAACCACCCTCTAGAGGAGAACCAAAGTCATGTCCACTTTCCAAGAGCTAATCTGGCTAAAACATCCTGTGACGCAACTTGATGAGAAGTACAGGCCGAAGATAAATGCAGAGGAAAACACTTGGACTCTTTACAGTTTCCCAGTGCATCTGAGGCTCACAAACAGGTGGATCTTCCCAATCCTAACAACACTTCAGCAGCGAAAAATAACACGATTGTCCCAAATGAGCTCTAATTTAGATCTGATATTGGCCTTCTGGTAGCACAGTGTATTTCAGTAGTTTCTTGTCTGTCTGTTTTCTCTCTTTCAATTTACTTTTCCCGAGCACCAAATGGAGTAACTTGTCAAGCTTTTAATGCAGGATGTTATAAATGAAAATTTATACTCATCAGCTTTGGCAACTGGTTGGTATGATGTTACTTGTTTTGGTGGGGGGGTCTGCTTTCCCAGGACATGTTATATACATTTCTTTTGTAAATTGTGTGAATATAGTTATGTATGGTCTACAAATTTATTAGTCGTTTTAATGCTGCGTTCACAACAAACGCGAATAGAGCGTCAAGAGCGAGTGATTTCAATGTTAAGTCAATGGAAAGGCGGAGTTGACGCGTGTCTGGAGGTCCTGCGACGCGATGGACGCGTTTCGCGATGGACGTGATTCCACCTCATTCGCGCGTACAGTTAACGCGAATTGAGCGTCTTGCGCGAGTGATTTTATTTGGTGCTTTTTGTGCATTCACGCGTTTGAAGCGAATTCGCGTCTGATGTACGAGTTTGTCCATATGGACTAACCCATTTTTAACTTTGGCATCAATTCGCGCCGCATTAACCAATCAGGAGCCTGCTTGCTGCTGTCGTGTGTTAGATCTAACGGGCGATCTTTGGTGTCATGAATCATCATTTGTTGTCTGCCAAATTGTTTTGACTGAGGGCAAAGAGAAGTTTCATAACTTTATTTTTTAAGGATATTTAAATCAGGGCTCGACATTAACGCTTGTCCGGGGCAAGTGGATTTTTTGAAGGAGCAAGTGAAAAACAATTTTACTTGCCCGATGGACAAGTATCCTGGTTAAAACGTCAAAACAAAAAATAACTAGGGAATCACCAAAGTGCAATAATGATTCTGCATTCAGTGTAAGTGGAGATCGATAGTGGATAATAATATAAAACCAACTGACGTTAATAAGCTTGAGCTGTTGAGGCTCGCGCAGCCTCTCGAGGAGAAAATCAGAAACAAATGAGCGCCGCACACACACAGAAACTCAGTTAACACACACAGTTAAAATTGTGCAGTTTTTATATTTATAACATATGATACAGTTAAGCAACATCACACTAACAAGAGTGTAGTTTTCCTGAATACCATCACGACTGAACATGACACTGATTTCATACGCCAGTTCCATAAACAATTATTTAACATTAAGTCACTTACATTTTAGAAGCAATATGGACTCAGCTGTGAAAACAGTTCCAAACAAATATCACAGCAGAACCATAACACATCTCACAGCAACAGCGTGTGTGTTAGAGAATGATTCAGCGTTTGAATGAATCGGTTGAATCAAAGATTCACTGACCTATTCATAAACGACCGCCAAATTCTTGAATGAATCAGCCGTTTCACTGAATCGACTCAATGACTCGCTCATTCAGACGGTCACAGCGCCACCTACTGGTGGTTTAGTTTCATCTTTCCAACATTTCTTATTTGTATATTCAAAAATATTTAAAATAATCTCATAACATTATTTAATGCAGTTGTCATTTTTCAGTGTAAATGATTTAATTTGATTGGTAACAGCCCTATAGTGTCTTATTCTAATTTAATTTATTGATCAAATTTAAGAATATAAAAGGAAAGCTGAAGCATACCCTATATTTAATAAGATAATGGAAAAATGCCCTTTATAAAAAGGTACAAATATGCATATTTAAATATGTCAAAGCTGATTGAACACTGGTGAGAATATTGCTTCAGTATAGATTATATTTACAAAAAAAATCCGGAAATGTTTTACTCGGACAAGTGAATGACAGATTTACTTGTCCGAAGGACAAACGTGTGAACCGGCTTAATGTCGAGCCCTGATTAAATATACATGCAGTGAAGATAATGTAGGCGTTGCCTGGACCACATGTGTGTGGCTATTAATGTTTAATATATATTTTTAATGAAAATGAAAAGAGGCAGAGTGGTGTTTTATGACATATTTCTCCTGGAGCGCCTTGAACGTGCGTCTATTTCGCTTCAAACGCTCGATTTATACACGCGTCCAATTCACTGTGGACGCGCGAATGGATTCAAAATGTTCAATCGTCAAACTAGACGCGGTTTTGACGCTTTATAGTGTGAACGCAGCATAACAAGGTAATTAGTTCTCCATCTGTAGCTAAAAATGCTTCTAAAAGCAATATTAATATTTTTAAAACCATAATGTCTTAATGTTACATGTTTTAGATTGACTGTATCATTTCCATCCAGTTACAAAGAGAGATGTAAGAATCTCTAAATTTTACATTTACAAGGTCCTGCACCGAAGGCATTGTAAGTTACTCTCTCTGGACATCACAGGTTCGTGTAGCATGGACGTTAAAGAAAACCGAAACCTGGACAACCTCTCCTCCAAGGAAGCACAGGGGGAGGGGCCTCACGTAGCCAATGGGAGCGCTCGGGGATTGAGCAGGAAACGCCCACTGGAGGAAGGCAACAAAGGCCATGGGCACTCCAAATTCCGCCCCAAGAAGCGCAGGAAACCACAAGGGCCGGTCTTGCCGAAAAATGCACTCATGCAACTCAATGAAATCAAACCAGGACTGCAGTATAAACTTCTGTCGCAAACGGGGCCGGTACATGCGCCCGTGTTCGTTATGACCGTCGAGGTTAACGGACAATTGTTCGAGGGCTCAGGTCCAACGAAGAAGAAAGCCAAACTTAACGCGGCCGAAAAAGCGCTGCGCTCTTTTGTTCAGTTCCCCAATGCATCCGAAGCTCATCTCGCGATGGGCCGCACGCTGACCGTTAACACAGACTTCACCTCAGATCAAGCTGATTTCCCAGACATGCTATTTAACGGATTTGAGACGCCCGCCCCACCTGATGAACCCTTCTACCTGAGTCTCGGCAGCAATGGGTCTCTCTGCTCTCTAAACGAATACCCTCTCCATGTGACTCTGAAAAGCAACAACAGGTCACATCTTCCTCTCCCACTACCCACAACGCCCCCTACAGGCGGTGGCAAAAATGCTGTGATGATCCTAAATGAGCTTCGGCCGGGACTGAAGTATGAGTTTGTGGCTGAGAGCGGTGAAAGCCATGCCAAGAACTTCATAATGGCCGTTACTGTGGACACGCAGATGTTCCAAGGGTCCGGCCGGAATAAAAAACTGGCGAAATCGAGGGCAGCCCAAGCGGCATTGTCAGGTCTCTTTAACATGCAACTGGACCAGACGCCATCTCGACAGCCAATCCCAAGAGAGGGACTTCAGCTACACCTGCCTCAGGTGAGAACTGTGTGTCCCATCATTTATTAGAGTTGTCTTTGGGTTGACTAAAGGCCCGTTCACATCAAGAACGATAACTAGAAATATATCTATATTAGCGTCCACAAGCGGACGATATCCGTCACTTAAAATCAGTGGTTTTCAAACCCTGGGTCGAGGGTCGCGAGACTTAAAAAAATGGGTCGCCAGGATGATTTAAAGGATTAGTTGACTTCTAAATAAACTTTTGCTGATAATTTACTCACCCCCATGTCATCCAAGATGTCCATGTCTTTCTTTCTGCAGTCGAAAAGAAATTACGTTTTTTGAAGGATTTTTCTCCATATAATGGACTTCAATGGGCTCCAAACGGTTTAAGGTCCAATGCAGCTTCAAAGGGCTTTAAACGACACCAGATGATGAATAAGGTTCTTATCTAGCCAAACCATCAGTTTCTGAGAGAAACCCAGCAGTATTTATGCTATTATTTTACCTCTTATCAGACGAGCATGATCATCTCTGAGCTCCGCCATAACTTCCGCTAAGTGAGGTCAAAATACGAGCGTGGTCATAGATGTATAAGTAGATGCCTCATTAGCACCTGCACGGATCAGTAGAATGAGGCATCTACGATTGATATATCTATGACCACGCTCGTATTTTGACCTCACTTAGCGGAAGTTATGGCCGACTGATATGGATTTTTTAGTGCCGATACTGATTTTTTTCATCAGCCTTAGCCGATGAGCGATACGAGCTGCCGATTTTCTTGAGCCGATATTTGGAGCCGATACTGCTTTTGCTCCCTCAATTTACAACATAAAAATGACACAATGATCAGGATGATATCAATTTAAAATTTACCATTTAAAAAAGGAACATTTATTGAACTAAAAAAAACAATATTTAACAAATAGTAAAAACAGGTGAGGTATAACAAGAAAAAAAAGAGTTCAGTGGTGAAAATAAATTCTGAAAATAAATATTTAAGCATAAATAAAATAATTAAACTATTTGCACGCAGTATCAACAAGCAAGCAGCATAATAAAGTGCACACTGACTGTACTATACTTCATTTAAAACTATTTACAACCTAGTCATTTAATGGTTACACTCTAAGAAATGCTGGGTTAAAAATAACCCAAGTTGGGTTGAATATGGACTAACCCAGCAATTGGGTTGTTTTGACCCAGCGGTTGGGTTAAATGTTTGCGTAAAACAACCCAATCGCTGGGTTAGTCCATTTTCAACCCAACTTGGGTTATTTTTAACCCAGCATTGTTTAGAGTGTAGGTGCACTGAACTTAATCTCTTGTAGAGCAACACCAGCGGTAATTCAGGAAAAAATCTCCCAATGCTCCACGTGAAACTTCAGTCTTTCCACCTTTTACCATCGTGTCAATTCTCAGCTGATTTTGATTAATATGCGCGAGGGAGAGCGAGAGAGTTTGAAGACGGTGAGAGCTGCCCTGTGGACGCCTGTCTGTAAATAATGCAGGGAAAAAATATCGGCGAACGCAGCAGCCTTGTATCGGCCGATACACGTAAAATATACACGCAAATATCGGCCCGATATATCGGCCTAACACTATTAAGGCGAAGCTCAGAGATGATCATGTTCGTCTGATAAGAGGTAAAATAATAGCATAAATACTGCTCGGTTTCTCTGATCGTTTCGCTAGATAAGACACTAACATTGTCAGTTCATTATCAACATAAAATAGTCAGCCTAACAGTTACACAGCTCAGTTTAAATAGTGAGTAATAGCCTACAATTCGTGAGCTCCGCCGCTGTGGTGTTTCCAAGCTCATTTTTGCGCATTCAACAGGGAGCGCGCAGCTCTTAAAGGGGTCACACTATATTCCTAATTTGTTGTGGAGTGAGGGGAACTAAAATAACATATAGCTATGTTTGTTAGGGCAACAAACGATTATTTTAATCATCGATTAATCTAACGATTATTAGAACGATTAATCGACTAATCATCGATTAGTGACATTGGTGACTAATCAGTAAATTTTGAATGATTATTCAGCTTTTTCAATTAGTTAAAACATTGAGTTGTACATATTCTAACTATAATATATAAAAAAGAAAATCACTTCAGCTTTTGAAATGGTTGTTTTAATGAACTTTCAGCCAAGTTCAAATCACACACAAATGCTCTCTGAGCATTGTTTAAATATTCTGTTCGCTTTCAATTGAAAAAATAAATAATAATAAACAAAAATTAGCTGCATTACAGACAACAACAAAAAAATAGATGTTTGAATGTAAATATCTCTTGGCAGCTTAATTTGTAAAACAATAATAGGCCCACTGCTTTTCTTAGAACTGAAACAGAAAAAGAGGACATTTACTTCAGGACACAAAGAATGCTAAAAAAAATATTAATCTGCAAATGACATTGCAGACAAAATTACATAATATTAATATCTTACATGACAATTGAGCTGACAGATTCTCATTCACCTTTTAATTGACAATATGAAAAAGTAACTGACATGATATTCTTCCTAACATCGCCTTTTGTAATTCTTCATGCATATGGAACAAAATACAGGCAAGTGATGAGACTATAATACCTAATAGTGTTATAATAATAAAAACAGTCCTGACTCCAAGCTCGATCAAACTTTATTCTATGCTAAATAAATCATCACATTACTGTAATTATATTATTATTGTTAATATTATTACAATTATTAGTAGTATTGCATTCTCTAATAAAGAGATTTACCGCTAGTTAGTTAGTTAGTTGTTTCCTGTTTAAGTCCTCCAACATGCACGTTGTGCTCCCGTGAAAAGTTTGGCCTTGCACGTCTCAATCAGCTCTAGTTCACTGATCAGGACACGAGTCAATGGGCTGATCCCTGATCAGTGTCCTGACTACTGACCCAGGAGCTGATTGAGACGCAGCCTTAAGGCCTTTGCACACTGAGTCCGAAATTCGCATGCAAAATTTTCGCACATCAAAAAATAAATTCGACCTCACATTTTGTCAATCACGCTTGCACACTGCCTCCGAAACTTTCGTCCGTCAAAAAAAAAACGGAACAGGTTCGATTTTCTGCGTTTTTCGCATCCGTTTTTCCCATCTACAGCTGATGCCCAAACTAAAACTGCTGGCAATGGTGGTGAATGAATCGCTAGTGCTCCTCAGACACCTACAGTTATATATACAAATATTATTGTATAAAAAATACTACAATATCACAGCTACAATTATAGCACACCAACTCCCTGTAAACCGTGTGTGTGTGCGCGCACGCGCGCGGATCCTAGACATACTGCCAGTCTCTGTTCAGGATTGGAGATTGGTGGTCTTCTTTTTAATATGTGGCTCCAGTATCGCTAGCAAAGCATCAAACTGAGCCACTGACATTCAACTTTGATTCAGTCTGGATAATCCCGCAGCTTCTTGATAAGGAGGTGGAAGACGGCATTTTGTGTTGTTTTGCGGTTTTTTTCGTAACGCATTCATTAATACGCATCGGACTCAGTGTGCAAGGTCTCTGTGCTTGACAAATTTTTCGGATCACGAATACAAAAAAACACATGCGAAAATTTCGGACTCAGTGTGCAAAGGCCTTTAGTTTGAAGTTTTGTGAAACTTTCCCACATCTTGCTAGCTCAGATTTGTTTGCACTCCGTCATTCGCGCTGTTTTCTTCTACCGCAACATTAGTAAGGGCTGCATTACACTCTAGCGCTACAGCGCCATATCGGTCAAATCTCCATATTGCAGGCCCTTACATTAGGTCACATGAGATCAAACGACTACTCGACAACAAAGATATTTGTCGACAATTTTTTTATTGTCGACAATGTCGACTAATCGTTTCAGCCCTAATGTTTGTAGAGTTTATAATGTTAGAACATTTCGCTTTATTTACCGGTATTATTTCTGAATGCAATCAAATGCGACTTACCTGTTTTTTTTTCAATCAAACGATTAATTGGTTAAAATCCTTGTTGGTTAACCAGTTAATTAGCATCCAATATATAGGCCTAGCTATCAAATTACCGCAAAATCAACTTTGCGTTGCGAATGCATTAATAATCAAAAGCGATTGTGTGGAAAAGTGCTGAGCTGAATTTTTGTGCCATCTATTGGTTTAATGGAGAATAGAGTCAAATGGGCCAATGGTTGTTGCCTATATATGGGCCGTGACAAAGAAAAAAAATAGCGTCGCTCTTAAAAAAGTTTGAAAACCACTGCTTTCAATGCTCAAGCTCGTTACAGCAGGATGGATTCTGATTGGCTGTCAATGTTTTTATCATTCATCAGCTGGATAAAATCGTGATTCCAACGATATTCTTTCTCTGTGCCGTTATCGTTATAGCTGTGGTGTGAACTCAGCTATTCTTTAATATTGAGAACGATATATCTTATTGTTATTTTTTTAATAACCATGTCTGAAAGACCTCATATGATGGGCTAAGTTTAGACTATGATGCACATAACTGACTAGTCCATAAATGAATCCAGTTTTTCTATAAGGACGCACACATACATTGGACCTGTCTTGCAATTTTATCAAGCTTGATATTGAAAAAGCAATTTTAATGCGATTAAATGCTATGCTTCGGTAGCTTTGCTTAACCATCATTTGTCCTTTATAAAGCTTCTGCCAGTCTTCATTTAACAATTTTAATTAAATCAGAATCTACACACGAACGTTTCAGTCGGATTTCAGATGAAGTCAAGCATTAAACCTTTAATCGGTGCGCCAGTGTACACAGCATTATTTACACATTAGCTAATCCTGTTCATAATCCCTCCCATTCCCCCTTGATAACAACCGAAGAGAATAAACAGAATCTTAATTAAAATCAGATACAGGAGCACTTCTCAAACAAGAAAACGCATCTCTCACCTTTCTGTCTGAAGAGATCTTTCAGTAAAAGTCTGTCAGTCAAGCAATTCATTTCTTTTGAGATCGAGCATTAAAGGGTTAGTTCTGCCAAAAATCTCTCAAAGACTTGCTTCTGTTAGCCAAACACAATCTGAGTTATATTTAAAAGTATCCAGGCTCTTCCAAGCTTTATAATGAGAGGGAATGGTACCTTAGATTTTGAAGCCCAAAAAAGTGTATCCATCCATCATAAAAGTAATCCATATTAGTGTTGTCAAAAGTACAGACCAAGTCGGTACTGAAATTAAAAAAATGTGACGCTTTGAGCGCTTTTGAGCTGGAATCATAAACACATCTGATTGAAGTGCTCACATGCTCATCAAATATGTCTGTGATTGGCTACAATGATCAACGCTAGGCCTGTCGCAATAATCAATATATTGTAGGGCTGTCAAAAGATTAATCGCGATTAATCGCATCCAAAAATAAAAGTTTGTGTTTACATAATATATGTGTGTGTACTCTGTTAATTATTATTTATATAGCCCTATTCGTTTGAATCACGAGAAGCGTCTACTCTCAACTAAGCTTACGCTACGCCTACATCTTACGTCATGCGTCGGGTCAGAGGTCACTCCGATTGTGTTTGGCTGAAAGAAGAAAGTCATATACACCTAGGATGGCTTTAAAGGAACACGCTGACTTTTTGGGACTTTATCTTATTCACCGTATCCCCCAGAGTTAGATAAGTCCATACACACCATTCTCATCTCCGTGCCATAACTCTGACACACACACCGCTAGCCTAGCTTAGCACAAAGACTGGAGGTGAATGGCTCCAGCTAGCCTAGCTTAGCACAAAGACTGGAGGTGAATGGCTCCAACTAGCCTAGCTAGTTGTTCTGGGTCGATATGGCAGGAACTATACTCTCATTCCTGCGTAATAATCAAGAGCTGTGAGCCGCCCCATGAGTGCAGCGGCGCAATGATATTACACAGCGCCTGAAAATAGGCTAACTTCCGTCAACATAACCAACGTGACAACCTGCTCACACAGAGAGCGCTGGGGACTATTTTTTCACACATTATTTTGTCACTTATTGAGCAGTAGGCTAGCTGGAGCATTCACCTCCAGTCTTTGTGCTAAGCTAGGCTAGCTGGAGCCATTTACCTCCAGTCTTTGTGCTAAGCTAGGCTAGCTGGAGCCATTTACCTCCAGTCTTTGTGCTAAGCTAGGCTAGCTGGAGCCATTTACCTCCAGTCTTTGTGCTAAGCTAGGCTAGCTGGAGCCATTCACCTCCAGTCTTTGTGCTAAGCTAGGCTAGCGGTGTGTGCGTCAGACAGAGTTATGGCACGGAGATGAGAATGGTGTGTGTGGACTTATCTAACTCTGTGGGATGCGGTGAATAAGCTAAAGTCCCAAAAAGTCGGTGTGTTCCTTTAAGGGCGAGTAAATTATGGGATAATTTTTTGGGTGAACTAACCCTTTAAAGACGCATCTTATCAGCCATTTTCAAAAAGCATGTGCTATGTTTAAAATACATTTGTAGTGTTTTAGATTTGTAACATCATGCTAGCTCTGCTACAGATGTTTGTACAGTTACGGTTGTGGGTTCCACAGGTCCTGGCGGACGCCGTTTCGCGTTTAGTTGTGGAAAAGTTCAGCGAGCTGACAGACAACTTCACGTCTCCACATGCGCGGCGGAAAGTCCTCGCAGGTGTTGTCATGACAACCGGTAAGCACGATGCACACTTCTGATTGGACCGTCGATCTAGGAACTTGTTCTCTAAATCAGTTCGATGATTTCCTCAGGTACGGATGTGAAGGATGCACAGGTGATTTGTGTCACCACGGGAACCAAGTGTATAAACGGAGAGTATATGAGCGATCGAGGACTAGCTCTCAACGACTGCCATGCTGAGATCATCGCACGCCGTTCCTTACTCAGATTCCTGTACAGTCAGCTGGAATACTTCCTCAGGTGACACACACACACATCTCTTACATCTGATAAAATACTACTATTATGTATTTTTATTAATTAACTAATTAAAGGGTTAGTTCACCCAAAAATGAAAATTCTGTCATTAATTACTCACCCTCATGTCGTTCGACACCCGTCAGACCTCCGTTCATCTTCAGACACAAATGAAGATATTTTAGTGTAAAGCTGATGCTGAGAAAGGCTTCAGATAGGCCTCCATTGGCATTAAGTACATTCACACTCACAAGACCCATAAAAGGCTCTTAAAACATCGTTACAAAGTCCATCTCACCACAGTGACTCTACAATAATTTTCGGATGCGACGACAATAGTTTTTGTGCGCAAAAAAAAATCAAAATAACACCTTTATCCAACTTGTTCTTGTCTTCCGTGTGCCTCCACGACGCATGCGCGAGAATATGACGCAGATCTGATGTCTCTATGAAACATTAATGACGTTACAATACAGTATAACTGAACGCTCCCAATTTCCACATTTATTAGACTTTAAAAAAACAACTTTTAATTTAAGTGAACTTAAAACTATCTTTACATAACCCCATTATAATAAATGTTATTTTTACCTGTTTCTTCCCTGTTAGACATATACATAAATGTAATAGTTATCAAACACCTTTCTTAACTGCATAAATAATAAATGAAATGTAGATTAATCATCATTAAAGCTACACTTTTCTCTGTTGCCGTTGTTCTGTGATGAACATTAATGACATCATCATCAGTGCTCCTGTCACTTTAAGAACGGCCGCTGACGAACATGACATCTCATCTCTTCACAACTCTTTAAGTTCATTTAAGACGTTATTTAACTCATTTAAGGCGTTATTTAACTCATTTACGACGTTATTTAACTCATTTAAGACCCTAATATTAGAATACTCAAAATTCTCTGTGTTGTTGTTATTGTTTGTTCAAGAGCAAAAGAGAACTCGATGTGAGCAGGAGACTGACGTGTGTGTGTGTGTGTGTGTGTGTGTGTGTGTGTGTGTGTGTGTGTGTGTGTGTGTGTGTGTGTGTGTGTGTGTGTGTGTGTGTGTGTGTGTGTGTCAGAGTGTCCCTCGATTAGCTGACATGAGACACAGCCACACACACACACACACACACACACACACACACACACACACACACAGACAGGACACTTACACACACACACACACACACACACACACAGGACAGCGCGTTCTCTTGTGTCTTGTCGCGCTTGGAAGCATTTACATGAATAAGAGCGTGATGATCATGTAACGCTCGGCAAAAATGGATATAAAAACGGACGCTGCGTTATTTGCGTTAAATATTTTTAATGCGTTAAGCTGAAAAAATTAATCGCCCGTGTTAACGCGTTTATTCGCCCAGCCCTAATTTTTATTCATACTAAATTAATGTTTTATAAGTAAATAAAAGTGTATGTATTGTATGTGTATGTACAGTATATATGGGTCAATGACAAATAAGAAATTTTTTATTTTTTTTTTAAAACTAATTTTAAGCAAAAGAGTTTTAAAATGCATTTTTATGTCCAAAAAATGTATGGTGTTGATTCATATTGGTTTTACAGCTTAAGACGGTATTAATTCATTATTAAACAAAATGTCTGATTTTACCACCCAGAAAATGTCAGGTGGTGCGACCCTATATTAGGGATGGGAATTTTTGTCAATTTCTCATTTCGATCATCGATAGGTCTCAAAAACGAGTACTCGAGTAATTGGGGGCGGGGCTTGTGTGGAGGGCGGGGCGTCTCCGTCATGGAGATATGAAACTAATTTAAGAGTGTTACGAAAATTAATGTTGACAAATACAAACATCACATGTCTATGAAAACATGAACATATGACTAGAAAAAATAACTGCTAGATTATGATGCATAAATGGTTATTTTGTTTTTAGATTCTTTTTTTTTTTTTTTTACGTCTCAAATAACGCACTTCAGTTTCACTTTATTTCGCGCTAACCAATTAAACCTCAGTTACCGCCAAAAATGCCGCAATAACCAATCAGACAAATAGACAAATATATTTTTTAAAGTCAGGGCGATCATCGTTTTCATGATCGATCGTCGCGGTCACGTTCGAGTACTCGATCACTGTTGCCCATCCATACTCTATATTCATTTAAAATAATATACATATACAATATACATATGAATTATTATAAAATGCATATCACATGGTTATTTCCCTTTCACTTTTCTATGTATTCCCCATTTAGTCCAATATATAAACGGACACTATTCTATGTGTTCAGAACACAATTTTCCATAATTTTTTATTTGTATACATTATATAATGGCTTACATTTATATTTTTTTACTTCATTTTGCAATTGCAGTGGGAATTGATGCTTTTAAATGTAAATTTGCTGGTCGCACCACCTGACAATACAACTCAAAAAGTCAATTGAACTTCAATTTTTTTTAAAGAGTATCTTATAAAGAAAATATATTGTAGATCAAATATGTGACATGTATTTATTATAATTTTTTTTAGGAAAATAATGAATTCGGACACAAAAAATACATGTCATGTCATTGACCCATATACATTTGCATGTTGTATCATCAGTTTAATGTTAATTTAATGTGTTTAAAATTATAATAGGTAATACATATGTATTAAAAAAAATGATTAGCCGAAAAATAATAACACTAGCCTGTGGATATGGAAATTACTTTTGGTTAAAATCAAGTTTCTCAGATGTTGATTAGCATGAATTGATATAATCAAGTAGACATGACCTTTTATTCACTGTGAAATAAATGACAGATTTGATGAGATGGGTGTCAGGCCAAGGACCTATTTTCAATTATAGACATTTCAAAGCCCTCTTAATGGTCTCTGTTGACATCATAGATCACACAAGTGTGTGTGTGTGTGTGTGTGTGTTTCTCTGTAGCGACAGCACTGAAGAACATGAGAAATCCATATTCAGATGGTGCAGTGAACATGGCTACCGGCTAAAAGACGATATTCAGTTCCATCTGTATATCAGCACCTCGCCCTGTGGAGACGCCAGGATTTTCTCCCCTCATGAGGCTGGTGCCGAAGGTATGTCATTTTTTATGACGGATGGATGGATTTGCACATTTTGTTTTTGTATGACACAATAAAATAAGTAGCCTGGCTCCGCCCTCCTAAGTACTTCCGCTCAATCTTCATTTTCCTTTAGTACTCGGTCTCTATATTCTCTGGGTTTTCTCCAGTCAAATTTTAACCAATCAGTGAACAGAGGGAGTGGCTGAGAGCGATGATGTTAATTAATTCAGTCTATGGTTTGAGATGACATGCGTCACGACTAGTGTTAGACTAGTATATATCGGGCCGAAATTTTATTTTTTACGTGATTTTTTTACGAGATTTTTACGTGTATCGGCCGATACAAGGCTGCTGCGTTCGCCGATATTTTCCCCTGCATTATTTACAGACAGGCGTCCACAGGGCAGCTCTCACCGTCTTCAAACTCTCTCGCTCTCCCTCGCGCATATTAATCAAAATCAACTGAGAATTGACACGATGGTAAAAGGTGGAAAGACTGAAGTTTCACGTGGAGCATTGGGAGATTTTTTCCTGAATTACCGCTGGTGTTGCTCTACAAGAGATTAAGTTCAGTGCACCTACACTCTAAACAATGCTGGGTTAAAAATAACCCAAGTTGGGTTGAAAATGGACTAATCCAGCAATTGACCTATCGGTAAGCCCCGCCTCCCTTAGTTACTGTTGCTAACTCGGACAAACAAACGGAGTTGCTATATCTTACAATGCACAGCTGTCAGTGTGAAAACCTTATCCCAAGATGTTTTTGGATAGCCTGGTTAAAACCAGACCATTCTCAGTAGTAACTGAGTTATGGTCTGGCAAAGCTTCATAGACAAATCATTTCCAAAGGGGCGTCACCAACGGGCGTCGCTCAAATGCCTCTGGGCGCAATTGGATAGACCTGAAACCAATCAGAGCTATGAGGGAGATGACGTATGCAGAGCGACGGAGAAACATCTGACTGGCCGTTTCTCAATATGCGTTCTTGTCTGTACTTGTGTTCTCAAATAGGAAATGTCCCCGGTTTCCATTTCAGAAATCTGGTCACCTTACCTAAACCACATGGTAATGTTTAATATATTATTTTTTTAAATGTAAACGAAAAGAGGCAACGTGTTTTATACTTCGTTTTATTATAAATATATAAGATAATCAATGTAGGCCTAGCTACGCGTTGCCTGAACCACATTCGTGTGGCTATTATTATTATTATGTTTAATTTTTATTTTTTTTATGAAATGAGGCAGTGGTGTTTTATGACATATTTCATACGCGAACTTCTGACTTGCGTCCGTGACTTGCCAAGTTTGACTCCGGAGAACGAACTCCCGAGGACGGGAGGACACTAGTCCGCCTACTATGCTCTTGACAGCATCACTGTATATATTTGTATATGTAGTGCAGGCAATGCATATTATCTTCAATGCATGTTTATAACAAAACGAAATATAAAAAACCCAGCCTCTTTTCGTTTACATTTAAAAAAACACACACACATAATATAGGCTATGATTATCACTGTAATAAATTAAATATGACACAAAACACAACCCAGTCTCTTTTTGTTAAATGTCAGTTTATGTGTGATCATCAATAGCAATTATAAAAGTATAAGTAAAAGGTATAAGAAGCTATACAATAAATAAAGCAATTCAGTCAAAGTCAGCGCTAGGAGACTACAACAGTAAAGTTTAATATCTTAAAAATATAAAGTTATGAAACTTCACTTTGCCCTCAGACAAAACGATCTGTCTAGGAACAAATTATAGATTTGTCGGCGGGCTCAATGAGCGATTGAGCGCCGCTGAACCACTGGAGCTCACAACTAACGGCAGATCAAATTTTAAAAAAGGCGCTCTCTTTATAAATAAACCACAGATTTGAGCTTTAAACAACTACATTCACGCCTGAAAAGGACTTAAAACTATATTTTGTAAAGCATTAACACTACCAGAGGGCTCTCGCTAAGACTCATTCGTTTAGCCACCAAAGGGCCAAGCTGGTTTCAGACATTTGCCGAATCCAGTCGGTAAGACAACGATAACATCTTTTTTTAGATATGAAGGCTTCGAGTGTTGTTCTTTGCTCGGGTTTTAACGAACAGGAAAAGTTTAAATCGCTTTAAACAGATGCGATGGCTGATTCGAACGAGTGATGCTCCACAAATCTTGGTGCCGCGATTTCTAGGGTTTAGAAATGGGCTTGAATGTGCTCTTTGCCAGACTACTTGCAGAGCAAATCTAAATTTGCCGGAAGTTGTCTGGGTTTTCCCAGGCTAGTTTTTGGACACAGATTGTAACGTATATCCCATCTGAATGATGGCCAAACTTAACTGATGGTTTATCAAGTTTATTACATAGTTTTTCACTCAAACAAATCATCTGAGGCGTTCGATGGGAGGGGCTTACCGATAGGTCAATTGGGTTGTTTTAACCCAGCGATTGGGTTGTTTTAAGCAAACATTTAACCTAACCGCTGGGTCAAAACAACCCAATTGCTGGGTTAGTCCATATTCAACCCAACTTGGGTTATTTTTAACCCAGCATTTTTTAGAGTGTAACCATTAAATGACTAGGTTGTAAATAGTTTTAAAATGAAGTATAGTACAGTCAGTGTGCACTTTATTATGCTGCTCGCTTGTTGATACTGCGTGCAATAGTGTAATTATTTTACTTATACTTAAATATTTATTTTCAGAATTTATTTTCACCACTGAACTTCTTGTTCTACCTCACCTGTTTTTACTATTTGTTAAATATAGTTCAATAAATGTTTCTTTTTTAAATTGTACATTTTAAATTGTTATCATCATGATCATTGTGTCATTTTTATGTTGTAAATTGAGGGAGCAAAAGCAGTATCGGCTCCAAATATCGGCTCAAGAAAATCGGCAGCCCGTATCGCTCATCGGCTAAGGCTGATGAAAAAAATCGGTAACGGCACTAAAAAATCCATATCGGTCGATCCCTAGTCACGACCAAACGTTAGCGATTGGTTATGGCAGATCCAATAGTTTTAAACTTCAACAGAGTTCCCGCCTTCAAGGAAGTGAACACTTGTCAATGGAGAGTAGGCCAGACTCTCTGAACAAATGTACGAGAGTCTGGTAGGACCAGGCTATAAAATAAGGTCAGGCTTTTAAAAAGTAGTAAACTAAACTCTATTCTCTTTCATGGCAGACCAGGGTGACCGACATCCAAACCGCAAAGCCCGTGGACAACTGCGAACCAAGATCGAGTCTGGAGAAGGTACGATACCCGTTCGTACGAGTAACACCATTCAGACCTGGGATGGAGTCTTGCAAGGAGAGCGACTGCTAACCATGTCATGTAGCGACAAGATTGCAAGGTAGGATGCCATCAAAAGAGACCTGAAGTAGAATCACATTCACATTTTAAAGGGTTAGTTCACCCAAAAATGAAAATTCTGTCATTAATGACTTCCCCTCATGTTGTTCGACACCCGTCAGACCTCCGTTCATCTTCAGAACACAAATGAAGATATTTTAGTGTAAAGCTGATGCTGAGAAAGGCTTCAGATAGGCCTCCATTGGCATTCAGCACATTTACACTCACAAGACCCATAAAAGGCACTTAAAACATCGTTACAAAGTCCATCTCACCACAGTGACTCTACAATAATTGTACGATGCGACGACAATAGTTTTTGTGTGCGCAAAAAAAATCAAAATAACACCTTTATCCAACTTGTTCTCGACTTCCGTGTGTGTCTCCACGACGCATGCGCGAGAATATGACGCAGATCCGGCGTTCGGGAATCCATGAAATGCACACTTTAGCCCCATTTTGAGAACTACGGCAAGACCTAAAGCACGATCAATGTAGAATTCAACAGCTTAGACACGCGCGTCTTCCTCTGCTCGTAAACAAATCTCTTCTGGGTCATGTGTCCGAACGCCGGATCTGCGTCATATTCTCGCGCATGCGTCGTGGAGACACACACGGAAGACAAGAACAAGTTGGATAAAGGTGTTATTTTGATTTTTTTTTGCGCACAAAAACTATTGTCGTCGCATCGTAAAATTATTGTAGAGTCACTGTGGTGAGATGGACTTTGTAATGATGTTTTTAGTGCCTTTTATGGATCTTGTGAGTGTGAATGTACTGAATGCCAATGGAGGCCTATCTGAAGCCTTTCTCAGCATCAGCTTTACACTAAAATATCTTCATTTGTGTTCTGAAGATGAACGGAGGTCTGACGGGTGTCGAACAACATGAGGGTGAGGAATTAATGACAGCATTTTCATTTTTGGGTGAACTAACCCTTAAATACAAAATTTGTGTTCCAGGGCTCCAGACTGCGACTAAAATTTGAGAGTGCGACCAGTAAATTTGCCTGCGGTCGGTACTGGAGAAATTAAGAAAATACACTTACTATTTATAATTAATAGACGTTATATCTGTCAAATTCTATCTTTGCCAGCCGTTTCTATATGAGATAATATTAAACCATTTGTCCGTGATGCATTTTTGCTATTCGCAATCCAGAGAGAGAGAGAAAGCCTCAGCGAACACAACTCACAGTCAGTTTAATGAGTGACGATGGCCAAGAGAACTACACAAAAGTTTAGTCTGCTTAAACTTTAGGGATGTGCTGTGATATTAAAATACATTTATTTTCGATTTCGGCTTCCAATAATTATAACAAGATGATATGAGGTAAAACTCTTCCTATAGCCGTGTTTGTCGAGCTCATCGTTCCCTTCACAGCTGCGCCGTCATTTCTCCCTAAACCTAAACTTAACGTCAGATTCAGTGATTGTTGTAAACTGCAGTCTCTACTGTTGCTAAACTGCGGGATGTTTGATAATAAACAGCTATTAAATGCACAATAATCCGCGCAAGAGACGCTGTTTCCATGTGTGTTTATGTGTGTGTGCTGCGAAATGGACCGACTTGCACTTCAGACTTTGTGTGCCATCAAATAAACAAATAGCCGGTGTCAAAATGACCGGATTGGAGAGTAGTTACTTTAACAGTTTATATCTTAAATGGGCGTAAATAGTTTGGAGAAATAGGAGAATATGAGATTATTAGTTCTGCATTCGGTCTTAAAGGGGCAGCGTCTAATAAACCTGCTGACGATTGAGCCATTCATTCAAAACAAAGGCAAAGAGAAAATATTCACATCTCTTGAATGAATAACTTTATCTTTTATAAGCATTAATCTATCAATTTATACAGTGAAAACTCTGCAGTGTTATTTTACATTTCATTACTTTATTAGATTTCTTTGTAGGTTTGTTCTTTACTGCAATATTAATGTTAGCAGATCTTCCGAATGCCTGCACACTGGTCAAAATAGATTTTTTATATTTTTGTTCAAACATTGCTGTTTCTTTTGCTATAGATATTTTACTTTTCAGATTATAAAAGCCATGTTAATTATGTTCTTAATTAAGTTTTTTTTTTCTTTTCATTAAAAAAAGAACCGGTAAGAATGCCGTTAAAGTACCGGATCGATAAGCAGTATTGGTAAGAGTAGTAATACCGTTAAAACCTTAACGATACAGATTCCTATTAGTAATACAGTGGACATTAGTAGATTTGGTTAGCATGTTGATTTACGGTGTGCGCCCCTAAAATTTCTGGTTGTGCCCCTAAAATTTTCAGTTGTGCCCCTAGTGAAAAAAGTTAGTCTGGAGCCCTGTGTTCTCAATTGCCTTTCTGAAACCGAAGTGGTGAGTTTTTCTCCTTATTGTGACGTATATCTGATTGAAACGACTTCTCAAACCAGAACAAAATGTAAGGCAGGACTTGATTTTGTTTATGGGGAATATAATAGATGGTTTTGGTTTGCTATTGATGCATATCATCACGTGACCGGTTGCCCTGCCCTCAGAGAGATGTTGCTGCAAGACAGAGGGGAAGTTATTTTGATTAAGCAAGCAGTCCCTCCAGAAAAACGCGATTATGCGATCGCATGATTTAATGCATAATAAGCCAAGGTCTGCATATTTATGCGGGGGCCGCATTTTTTCAAATATGCCGCTCTTTCGCCGCATAAATTACCTATTTCCGTGTGCAAAATATGTGAGGCTAGCATGATTTCATAATCCCCGCATTTTCGTTGCAAAAAAAGTCACATATATTAGCAGAAAGTTGAAAAATGTTCGTTTACTTCACACAAGAGCCGCCATTTCCCACTATTGCCATGGGAACGTTTTGAAGTGACGTAATTACCCGACGCGAACGTCATCGAAAAGCTGCAAACCCCCGTGGAGAAACCATAGATATCGCCATGATGAAGCTCGCACATTCCCATTGGCCAACAAAAATAACAGCAAAAGACCAAAGCAAAGCAGTTTCCCGTGTGTTGACCGATTTCAAAACACAGCATCATGAAGCTTCGAAGTGTTATGAGGCAGTGAGTCGATTCAGCAGTTTGGAGCGTTATGAATCAGTGAGTCGATTCAGCGGTTTGGAGCGTTATGAGTCAGTGAGTCGATTCAGCGGTTTGGAGCGTTATGAATCAGTGAGTCGATTCAGCGGTTTGGAGCGTTATGAGTCAGTGAGTCGATTCAGCGGTTTGGAGCGTTATGAATCAGTGAGTCGATTCAGCGGTTTGGAGCGTTATGAGTCAGTGAGTCGATTCAGCGGTTTAGAGCGTTATGAATCAGTAAGTCGATTCAGCGGTTTGGAGTGTTATGAATCAGTGAGTCGATTCAGCGGTTTGGAGTGTTATGAATCAGTGAGTCGATTCAGCGGTTTGGAGCGTTATGAATCAGTGAGTCGATTCAGTGGTTTGGAGTGTTATGAATCAGCGAGTCGATTCAGCGGTTTGGAGTGTTATGCATCAGCGAGTCGATTCAGCGGTTTGGAGTATTATGAATCAGTGAGTCGATTCAGCGGTTTGGAGTGTTATGAATCAGTGAGTCGATTCAGCGGTTTGGAGCGTTATGAATCAGCGAGTCGATTCAGCGGTTTGGAGTGTTATGAATCAGCGAGTCGATTCAGCGGTTTGGAGTGTTATGAGTCAGTGAGTCGATTCAGCGGTTTGGAGTGTTATGAATCAGTGAGTCGATTCAGCGGTTTGGAGTATTATGAATCAGTGAGTCGATTCAGCGGTTTGGAGCGTTATGAATCAGTGAGTCGATTCAGCGGTTTGGAGTGTTATGAATCAGCGAGTCGATTCAGTGGTTTGGAGTGTTATGCATCAGCGAGTCGATTCAGCGGTTTGGAGTGTTATGAATCAGTGAGTCGATTCAGCGGTTTGGAGTGTTATGAATCAGTGAGTCGATTCAGCGGTTTGGAGCGTTATGAATCAGCGAGTCGATTCAGCGGTTTGGAGTGTTATGAATCAGCGAGTCGATTCAGCGGTTTGGAGTGTTATGAATCAGCGAGTCGATTCAGCGGTTTGGAGCGTTATGAATCAGTGAGTCGATTCAGCGGTTTGGAGCGTTATGAGTCAGTGAGTCGATTCAGCGGTTTGGAGTGTTATGAATCAGCGAGTCGATTCAGCGGTTTGGAGCGTTATGAATCAGTGAGTCGATTCAGCGGTTTGGAGCGTTATGAGTCAGTGAGTCGATTCAGCCGTTTTGGAGTGTTATGAATCAGCGAGTCGATTCAGCGGTTTGGAGTGTTATGAATCAGTGAGTCGATTCAGCGGTTTGGAGTGTTATGAATCAGCGAGTCGATTCAGCGGTTTGGAGCGTTATGAATCAGTGAGTCGATTCAGCGGTTTGGAGCGTTATGAGTCAGTGAGTCGATTCAGCGGTTTGGAGTGTTATGAATCAGCGAGTCGATTCAGCGGTTTGGAGCGTTATGAATCAGTGAGTCGACTCAGCGGTTTGAAGCGTTATGAGTCAGTGAGTCGATTCAGCGGTTTGGAGCGTTATGAATCAGTGAGTCGATTCAGCGGTTTGGAGCGTTATGAGTCAGTGAGTCGATTCAGCGGTTTGGAGCGTTATGAATCAGTGAGTCGATTCAGCGGTTTGGAGCGTTATGAGTCAGTGAGTCGATTCAGCGGTTTGGAGTGTTATGAATCAGTGAGTCGATTCAGCGGTTTGGAGTGTTATGAATCAGTGAGTCGATTCAGCGGTTTGGAGCGTTATGAATCAGTGAGTCGATTCAGCGGTTTGGAGTGTTATGAATCAGCGAGTCGATTCAGCGGTTTGGAGTGTTATGCATCAGCGAGTCGATTCAGCGGTTTGGAGTGTTATGAATCAGTGAGTCGATTCAGCGGTTTGGAGTGTTATGAATCAGTGAGTCGATTCAGCGGTTTGGAGCGTTATGAATCAGCGAGTCGATTCAGCGGTTTGGAGTGTTATGAATCAGCGAGTCGATTCAGCGGTTTGGAGTGTTATGAATCAGCGAGTCGATTCAGCGGTTTGGAGCGTTATGAATCAGTGAGTCGATTCAGCGGTTTGGAGCGTTATGAGTCAGTGAGTCGATTCAGCGGTTTGGAGCGTTATGAGTCAGTGAGTCGATTCAGCGGTTTGGAGTGTTATGAATCAGCGAGTCGATTCAGCGGTTTGGAGCGTTATGAATCAGTGAGTCGATTCAGCGGTTTGGAGCGTTATGAGTCAGTGAGTCGATTCAGCCGTTTTGGAGTGTTATGAATCAGCGAGTCGATTCAGCGGTTTGGAGTGTTATGAATCAGTGAGTCGATTCAGCGGTTTGGAGTGTTATGAATCAGCAAGTCGATTCAGCGGTTTGGAGTGTTATGAATCAGCGAGTCGATTCAGCGGTTTGGAGTGTTATGCATCAGCGAGTCGATTCAGCGGTTTGGAGTGTTATGAATCAGTGAGTCGATTCAGCGGTTTGGAGTGTTATGAATCAGTGAGTCGATTCAGCGGTTTGGAGCGTTATGAATCAGCGAGTCGATTCAGCGGTTTGGAGCGTTATGAATCAGCGAGTCGATTCAGCGGTTTGGAGTGTTATGAATCAGCGAGTCGATTCAGCGGTTTGGAGCGTTATGAATCAGTGAGTCGATTCAGCGGTTTGGAGCGTTATGAGTCAGTGAGTCGATTCAGCGGTTTGGAGCGTTATGAGTCAGTGAGTCGATTCAGCGGTTTGGAGTGTTATGAATCAGCGAGTCGATTCAGCGGTTTGGAGCGTTATGAATCAGTGAGTCGATTCAGCGGTTTGGAGCGTTATGAGTCAGTGAGTCGATTCAGCCGTTTTGGAGCGTTATGAATCAGCGAGTCGATTCAGCGGTTTGGAGCGTTATGAATCAGTGAGTCGATTCAGCGGTTTGGAGCGTTATGAATCAGCGAGTCGATTCAGCGGTTTGGAGCGTTATGAATCAGCGAGTCGATTCAGCGGTTTGAAGCGTTATGAATCAGTGAGTCGATTCAGCGGTTTGGAGCGTTATGAATCAGCGAGTCGATTCAGCGGTTTGGAGCGTTATGAATCAGCGAGTCGATTCAGCGGTTTGGCGCGTTATGAATCAGCGAGTCGATTCAGCGGTTTGGAGCATTATGAATCAGTGAGTCGATTCAGCGGTTTGGAGCGTTATGAATCAGTAAGTCAATTCAGCGGTTTGGAGCGTTATGAATCAGTGAGTCGATTCAGCGGTTTGGAGCGTTATGAATTAGTGAGTCGATTCAGCGGTTTGGAGCGTTATGAATTAGTGAGTCGATTCAGCGGTTTGAAACGTTATGAATCAGTGAGTCGACTCAGCGGTTTGAAGCGTTATGAATCAGTCGATTCAGCGGTTTGAAGCGTTATGAATCAGTGAGTCGATTCAGCGGTTTGGAGCGTTATGAATCAGTAAGTCGATTCAGCGGTTTGGAGCGTTATGAATCAGCGAGTCGATTCAGCGGTTTGGAGCGTTATGAATCAGCGAGTCGATTCAGCGGTTTGGAGCATTATGAATCAGTGAGTCGATTCAGCGGTTTGGAGCGTTATGAATCAGTAAGTCGATTCAGCGGTTTGGAGCGTTATGAATCATTGAGTCGATTCAGCGGTTTGGAGTGTTATGAATCAGTCGATTCAGCGGTTTGAAGCGTTATGAATCAGTCGATTCAGCGGTTTGAAGCGTTATGAATCAGTGAGTCGATTCAGCGGTTTGGAGCGTTATGAATCAGTAAGTCGATTCAGCGGTTTGGAGCGTTATGAATCAGCGAGTCGATTCAGCGGTTTGGAGCGTTATGAATCAGCGAGTCGATTCAGCGGTTTGGAGCATTATGAATCAGTGAGTCGATTCAGCGGTTTGGAGCGTTATGAATCAGTAAGTCGATTCAGCGGTTTGGAGCGTTATGAATCAGTGAGTCGATTCAGCGGTTTGGAGTGTTATGAATCAGTAAGTCGATTCAGCGGTTTGGAGCGTTATGAATCATTGAGTCGATTCAGCGGTTTGGAGCGTTATGAATCAGTGAGTCGATTCAGCGGTTTGGAGCGTTATGAATCAGTGAGTCGATTCAGCGGTTTGGAGCGTTATGAATCAGTGAGTCGATTCAGCGGTTTGGAGCGTTATGAATCAGTAAGTCGATTCAGCGGTTTGGAGCGTTATGAATCATTGAGTCGATTCAGCGGTTTGGAGCGTTATGAATCAGTGAGTCGATTCAGCGGTTTGGAGCGTTATGAATCAGTGAGTCGATTCAGCGGTTTGGAGCGTTATGAATCAGTGAGTCGATTCAGCGGTTTGGAGCGTTATGAATCAGTAAGTCGATTCAGCGGTTTGGAGCGTTATGAATCATTGAGTCGATTCAGCGGTTTGGAGCGTTATGAATCAGTGAGTCGATTCAGCGGTTTGGAGCGTTATGAATTAGTGAGTCGATTCAGCGGTTTGGAGCTTTATGAATTAGTGAGTCGATTCAGCGGTTTGAAATGTTATGAATCAGTGAGTCGACTCAGCGGTTTGAAGCGTTATGAATCAGTCGATTCAGCGGTTTGGATCGCCAAAGTCACGTGATTTCAGCAGTTTGTGGTTTGACACGCGATCCGAATCATGAATCGACTCGCTGATTCATAACCCTTCGAAGCTTCATGATGCCGTGTTTTGAAAACGAAGTCGTTATTTAGGTTTTTTTGCGCACAAAAACTATTCTCGTTGCTTCATTAAGTTATTGTAGAACCACTGTAGTGAGATGGACTTTGTAACGACGTCTTAAGTACCTTTTATGGGTCTACAGGAATTTATTTATTCATTTTTTCAGAAGTTGTAGCATATTTCTTTTATAAAGCTACAGAACTTGTTTGACTCCATGTTTTGTCAATTTGAGCCATGTGTTTATTAAGGTCTTCAATAAAAGAAGATGAGAACTTAAATATTCCCAGCACTTTCTGTGATGTAGTGCTTTTTTTCTATTTTTCATCAAACCGCAGTTTATGCAA
Source organism: Gobio gobio (assembly GCF_949357685.1). Classification (NCBI taxonomy): domain Eukaryota; kingdom Metazoa; phylum Chordata; class Actinopteri; order Cypriniformes; family Gobionidae; genus Gobio; species Gobio gobio. The sequence goes on from NC_137120.1 coordinate 39,132,335, forward strand.
GATCCCGCAATTTCATCGCATAAAATTGCATAAATATCCCGCATTTTTTAAGAAAATGTGCCGCATAATCAAGGATTTTTGCCCGCAAGAATCACACAAAAAAGCAGCATTTTTCTAGAAGGACTGAGCAAGGTATTACAACTACAAATGAACATGCATCTTATTATTGGCGCAAGTCTCTTTCGGATTGTACCACAGACACAAAAAACAGATTTTATTCTTCAGTTAATAGTTCTCCAGTTCTACCAAATAAAAGTATGATATGCCTGACAGCACTAAAAAAGAGTTAATAAAAGCGATGTAAACCCTGAACTCAATTCGCTACTGACACACGGACCGATTTCAGACTGGCTGTGGATTCTGTGCACACATTTGCCGCCTGTCAGCGCTTGTGTGAGAATATGAATATGAACATGTGTCTATTTCTAAGCTTATCGCCCTTGAAGGATCAAAAATACACATTATTAAGCCTATGTCCATATTGGCGGTTATGTCGTGTGTAAAAAAGTTATTAGTATTGGATCTGCCCATTACTGTAGGTCTTACTGTGCGTTCACACCAGACGTGACTTGCACGAATAAATCGCGCTATTCGCGTGTAGTTGGACGCTTGAACAGTTTGAGTTTACTCACTTCATTCGCGCGTGAAATTCACTTCACAACAGACACGAATTCGCGTCATGGGAGGGGCTTCTGCCAGCGGCTCATCTCGTTACAAAATGGCTGACTTGATACTTATTCACCTGATATGGCGAATAAGCTCAATTTGCCGGCTTTAGCTAGCTTGTAGTCTCAATAGGGTGAATTCAGTGTGATAGGGACACTTTTTCCAAGTCATCTCAATGGCAAAAAGTGTCCCAGTCACCCTGAAATCACCCTATGTAGAGCTCAAATTGAGCAAGATCCTTTTTGTTCCTGTTTCTATAAAGTACGAAGATTTATCAGGGAATCCACATATGATTTTGTCCTCATTGTTGTCACGACTAGAGCAAGCTTCACGTGTTTCGCGCCCGAAACGCTCAATTCACGCCATGTCATTCACGCGAATCGCGCCACAGAATGTCTATTTGCGTCTTTGCATTGACTTAACATGTAAATCGCTCGTGCTTAACGCTTCATTCGCGTCTGGTGTGAAATCACCATTAAAGTGAAAACAATCTAATATAGTTTATACCCGCTAATGTCTGTGTTGTTCATGTTAAACAAAAAAACAACAGGGGAAAAAAAGAACAGTAGCCTAACTAAACTTAAAGCACTGTTTGTATCTGTATCTTTTTGTTGCATTTATTTGTCCTATTGTCATTTTTTTACAAGTTCTTATTTTATTACTGACCGTTTAGCCTACTTGATTACTTGAGAACTTTTTACTTATATTAAGCAATTGTTTATTACTGTGGTTTACTTGTAAGATTTTGGTCATATTTCCCACCCTAAGCGATCGTGTTATTAAAGCTAGATAGCACACCACTGGACTAGCCTTTTTTTTTGTTATAACAAACAAGATTCATGCATTTTGTTTGTTTTATTGCCATGTGTGACTATTGTGCATCTAACATAATGATATGGTAAATGTGGAATCCTAATTATGGGGAAAAAACATGCACATTTTTCGTAAAATTCTGAAAATTACCACAAAATCATTTTGATCTCACAAAAATCACAAACAATTATATATATAGTGAAATCCTGGTGGGATTGAGCTGTGAGGAAGTGAAAGTTTACTAAAACTTTGTTCAATTTGAATAAATTAATTTGCTTTGCAAGTAATTTTGTGATTGCATTTCCTTTGCACGTGTTTTTATTGCGTGATAAAGGTCTTAAATTTAATTTATAATGGTCTTAAAAAGTCTTAAATTTGACAAATATCCTGATTAAAGATTATGAGGGCACATTAATAAAAATAAAAAAAACAGATGTGCACAGATAAATAATTTATAATAAATAAAATAAAAAAAACAAGGGGAAAAGTTGACATGAAACCAAAGTGTTTGGAGGGGTACGATTAAAAAGGGTATTATGTGAAGTAATGTGCATTGATTCATTTAAAGATCTTATATTATAAATTCCGAATGAAATATGCAATAATTACGGACTTCAGTGGGGGTGTATTTTATTTTACACATCTATTTGATGTTTTAAGCTTAGAACCGTCTGTATCTTTTAGATTTTCATCTTTCTTTGAAGTATATAGACATTTTTTTTCTATGTAAAACATGGCTGAAGCTTCGGTTGATGATTCACATTGAGAAAAAAAGGCGGCTGACATCAGGTGGCCCACTTTTGTGTCGACACCTATCCTTGATTCCTCCCCCCACCTTTAATGAGTCCATCTTGTTAGCATTCTGTCGCCTGCAGAAAGCAGCTGATTGGCTGTCTTCTTGGCTCTGAAACCCCAATCACTTCAGCTCTCTCCAGAGCAGGGGCTCCCTGGAGCAGGGGCATTTGGCCCCTGATTACAACTCTGATTATGGCCTCCAAAAAACAGCCGTCCTGCTGAGGGAAGCCTGCTGCCGCAAACACATCCGCATGCCTCATGTTGGATGCCAAGAATCCCACTCCAGTTAAACGCTATCGTTATCATCCAGCTGTGAGCTAAGGCTTTTCGAGAGCTCGGATCTCATGCGTCACCTTTGGAAAAAAACTCGTTCTAAAGGCCTTGAAGAAATTACGGTGATTGAGATTATAGACTCCAGGTGTTATTTTTTCGATCATTTCAATGGTTCCCGTAAATATGTTTCTTTTTCATTCCTTTGTGGCTTGTTCTTCAACTTAAGTTTCATGCTGTATGTCCAAAGGGTGTGACGCATTTTGTACCGCTTGCAAACGATGACAAAAAAAGTCTTACCTTGTTGACCGTAAGCAGTTTGTTGCCATGGGTGGATTTAGGTCTGAGGTCGCTGTTGTGCAGTCTGGAGTTCCTCAGGGATCAATTTTGGGCCCTTTGCTTTTTAACATTTATATTTTTCCGCTTGGTCAGCTTTTGAGATCTTATGGTCTAAAATTTCATTTTTATGCAGACGATACTCTGATCTACATAAAACCAGGGCTTAAAAACGGAAAAAAATATCAATGGGTTCACTCCGAGCAGAATCGATATTATAGCGTTTCCGTTTTTGCGTTCCTCAATAAACATTACTGTTCCGAAAACGGTTTGATTTGAAAAAATACCGGTTAATAACGTTATTTTAATTTAGCCTATACTTTAAACAAATATGTATAAATAGATTTATTTTCACTCAATAACAATATAACGCATGGTAATTAAACTTGAATATTTATTTCATAACATTTTTAAAACCAGAAATACATGCATTAATTACAAAGCATAAACAGCGGACCTGTTTTAATGGAGCGTTAGACAATCGAAAGTGGCTCTTATGCCGAATTATTTTCAGAAGAGTGATAACATTCTTTGTACATAACTTTTTTTCAACACGACTTGTTTTAAAAATTGCATGAATAAAGAATAAATAAACTGGATAACCATTGCTCTTTTAATGCACCGTCAACTGCTAATTTCAAAGCAAACACTGCGCAACACTGCATCACATGATCAAATTCAGTCCGCTAATAAAGCTTCATCATTTAATGCAATATAACACCATTTAATACGAAGCATCAGCCGTCTATATAGAAAACATTGACCTGTATTGGCAATCTGAAAGACTATAGGAAAAATGTTTGATAGATGCTAGTAGCCTGCTTGGATAGGCTTAAACGGAATCTATAAACTAGCCTAAATCAGACTATTTGAGCTTAAAGTCCGCACTGCTTATTTAAACGTTCGAAAAGAATGTCCTCCAATACCTGCGCTTTCATTGTAGACCTCAGTAGGGAAAGAAATGTACTTGAGGCATGTCAATGCGCGCTCTACACACATCCGTCAACGTCACATGCTGTAGCTACTCTATTCATGATTGGTCACTGCCAAATTAAAATATTAAAGAGAACGATAAAATATCGTTATTAACCGGTTTATGGTCATTTCAAATTTACGTTTCTGTTCAGAACAATTCAAATTGATTTTGATTTCATTTTTGTTCCTCTTAAAATTTCGTTCTTTTCCGGTTTTCGTTTTCGTTCCTTGAACCGGTTCAGAGCCCTGCTTAAAACCTGATGAAATTGTGCCTGTTGATTTTCTTTCTCAATGTATTTCTAAGATAAACGAATGGATGTCTCAAAATTTCCTATGTCTTAACCGAGAGAAGACTGAGATTATGCTCATTGGTTCACCGCACCAACTACGTAATGCTGGGTCGGTTACCCTAGCTGCCGATGGTTTAACTTTTGAGTCCCAATTAAAAATTGAAGAATTTGAGTGCAAATCTAACATTCGAGCCACATGTAAAAAATACAGTTAAAACATCTTTTTTTCATCTTAGAAATATTGCCAGATTACGTCCTATGCTCTCTTTTTCTGTTGCTGAGAGGTTGATGAACACTTTTGTTTTTAGCCGTGTTGATTATTGTAATGCCTTGTTGGCTGGGGTGTCAAAAGCTACCCTAAACAAATTGCAGCTAGTTCAAAATTCAGCTGCTAGAATCCTTTCTAGAACTAGGATGAGAGATCACATGACTCCTGTTTTGGAGTCTTTGCATTGGCTCCCGGTCAAGTTTAGGGTTGATTTTAAAATCTTGATGCTTACTTACAAGGCTTTACATGGGTTGGCACCGCAATATTTGTCTGAGTTTTTAATCTCCTAAACTCCGACGCGTAATCTTCGTCAATCTGAAACTGGTCTTTTAGTTGTTCCAAAAACTCGTCTAAGACTAATGGGTGATAGGGCTTTTTCCTCATCAGCTCCAAAATTATGGAATGGCAAAGCTCAATCCCTTTGCATTTTTAAATCTTGCCTTAAAACGCATTTTTTTAGGGTAGCTTTTTATTGAACGTTTGTATCAATTTTATATAGTTTTTGATATAACATTCTTTTTTTATTCATGTTTCTTTTTTGTTTATTTCTACTTTTGTGTACTATGTTTTGTCTGTTTCTGTAAAGCGCTTTGAGATGTACATTTAAAGGCGCTATAGAAAATAAAGATTTATTATTATTATTATTATTATTATTACTTCACAAGGTTCACACACCTGTATTTTCACTAACATTTCCGGGTTTTCTTTCTGCCTTTGTAGATGGAACGTGATTGGAGTGCAGGGATCTCTTCTGAGTTACTTTACAGAACCCATCTATTTCTCCAGTTTGATTTTGGGAAGTCTGTACCATGCCGACCATCTTTCCAGAGCCATGTACCAGCGCATCGCAGACATGGAAGATCTGCCCCAGCAGTTCAACCTTAACAGACCCCTTCTTAGTGGTAAATCATCTCCAATGAAAGAATGGTTGATTGTAGGGATGCACGATATTATCGACACGACATCGGAATCGGCCGGTAAACGCTTAAAATATAAAATTCGGCATTGGTCGATATGAAAAAATTATGCCGATTATGCCGATAACGTGTTGATATGCGCCTGCAATAACTAACGTGTGCAAGGACTTCTATAGCGATAAGATCACGTCAGCCGTGTGCTCATTCTTCAAGTTAAAACAAGCAAATGCATGGCATGTATGGTGATTTATATTGACAGTTTTTAAATGCTGCCTTGAATTTGTGAATCAACGCAGGATTGCCAGGTTTTCACAACAAAACTAGCCCAAAACAAGCACAATCGCGTCTCCACACTCTCTAGCGCGCGCAGCAGCCTCTACAGCAGCTGAAGCTCCTCCAGGTCCTAGTGCCTGACCGGGAGAATGTTATATATAGTGGAGGCGCTGTTGTTACAGTAATAAAATGAAAAGTAGAATACACAAATAAATAGAAGTTACTTCTTTTTATGAATAAATAAAGCAGTAATGATGTCAAAGCACAAGCATGACACTTGTAAATTAAATACTTATACATACAGTTTATTAATCTGTAATAAAATTTTATGAAATGGATGATGATATATAGGATATATAGAATAATCCAAGGAGCTCTAAAATAACTGTGAATGTTTTTATCTGAAGCTAAATACAGCATCAGCTGATGCCATGCCACCCCCACTTCATGTGAACAAACATTAAACCCAAAAATAAAATATTTAGGTTACAACTGCATCTGTCTGGGGTGAAAAATTACTGACTTTATTATTGTTATTTTCAGCGCTTTTAATATACTGTTATTTTAAAAAAGAACTTTAATTTATTTTTAACAAGTATCCTTTTAGTAAGAAGACCTCAGAAATCTGAAACCAGAATGAAAAAAAAACTTTTTTTTTGCTCAAAATGGTGGTTTCCAAACAAATGTAAAAAATAAACATATATCGGTATCGAAATCGGCCAGAATGAGTTGAAAAATATCGGCAAAAATCCAATATCGTGCATCCCTAGTTGATTGCATCCGTTTTTTCAGCTCTTTGCCCAACCATGTTTGTTTCTTCTCTCATCTGCAGGTATTAGTAACGCAGAAGCAAGGCAACCTGGGAAAGCTCCCAACTTCAGCGTAAACTGGACGGTCGGCGATCAGGGGTTGGAGATCATAAACGCCACCACGGGGAAAGATGACCTTGGAAGACAGTCTCACCTCTGCAAACATGCCCTCTTCAGTCGCTGGGTCTGTCTACACACCAAGGTAAAGGTGGATAATGGAACAATCAAGGATTACTTTTTAATTAATATGGTAACTTGGTATATTAAAATGTAGGGGTGTAACGATTTGTTTTAACAACGATTCGATTCGTATCACGATTTGAGGTTGTCGATACGATTCAAGGACGATATTGGTTCATTTAGAACGATACGATCCGAAACGATTCAGTGACTTGAAATCGATTCAGTAACTTTTTAGCCAAAAATTGTGTGACTGAAATAAATATCTGGATACTGCTCAGTGCAGGTGAAGTTTCCAAGATTCCTGTTGTTTCTTGTAAGGGAATCCGGTATATCAATTAATTATGGATATAAACAAACAAGTAAACAACAATTAATGGAAAATGCATTCACATTTTATGTAAATAAAGTACAACCAACAGTTTAGGATGAATTAACAGGAAGTTAACCTTCTCAATTTCAATATTCAATACATTTTCAATAAAAGCACAGTAAGTGCAACCAACAGTTCAACAGTAGGTTAACCTGCTACTTATTTTTTTGTTTTCCAACATACAAATATTACAATATTAATATCAAAAATAAAGTGCAACTAACTTCTCTTCAGGTTTAATTAATAGTAGGTTTACCTGCTACTTTTGCTGTTGTTTTTCAACATTAAAATAATACAAATATTACAATATTAATATCAAAAATAAAGTGCAACTAACTTCTCTTCAGGTTTAATTAATAGTATGTTAACCTGCTACTTTTGCTTTTGTTATCCAACATAATAATATTACAATATTAATATCAAAAATAAAGTGCAACTAACTTCTCTTCAGATTTAATTAATAGTAGGTTTACCTGCTACTTTTGCTGTTGTTTTTCAACATTAAAATAATACAAATACAATATTAATATCAAAAATAAAGTGCAACTAACTTCTCTTCAGGTTGAATAAACTGGCTGAACCTGCTACTACTCTCAGTTTAATAAACAAACAATATTTAACAAAAGATAAAATGTAACCAACTACTCTTCAATGACTCTACAGATTTCTTTTTCAAAAATATCAACATGATCTGACCGCAGAACACTTCGCTGTGCTAAAAACTCGCTCTACTGGCACACTGGTGTCAGGAATTCACAGGTAACATTAGCCAGGGTTGAAAGTACAGGTAACGTTAGCTCTTTCTCCTGGTGGCTTGATAATTTCTCGCTCGTTGGCTTCTCCTCTGCCATCCGCTATGTTTTGTTTTCTTAGCGCTGATGTCACAGATAGGCAGACTGAGTAACGTTTAACGCCTTTATCATTAAAAGTGCTAAGAAAAAACATCCATATAAAGTCTGACGTGCTTAAATCCAATGCGTTATTTCCTATGATCGATACAATCGATTGATTACCTTTTAAAACGATGTTAGATCGATATTATGTCGGAAGGCCAACTTGCAGAGCACAGATCGATGAAGTTAGATCATAGGAATATAAATCGATACATCGATGTAGTAGATGAATCGTTACACCCATATTAAAATGCCATTATCCATTTACCTCCCTCAGCTCAGTGAGACTCTGCGGATCCGAGGATGTCATCCAGGCTCCTACCATGAGGCAAAACAAGCGGCAGTGGAGTATCACGCGGCTAAAGAAACTCTCTTCAAAGCTTTCAACAAAGCAGGACTGGGAGCGTGGGTTGAAAAGCCCATCGAACAAGACCAGTTTTCCCTCACCACTTAAGATAAACCGAGAGAAAGGGATTGTCTGCGGAAGATCTTTTGTACATTTACATGGAATGCAAGGTTTTAATCTAACCTCATGTTTCTTTTTATGCTTCTTCTTCTTCTTCTTCTTCTTATTGCTTGTTATTATTGCAGTTTCTTTTATCTATAATAACATGTTTATGTTCACTCAAAAAATGGCTGGCTTAAAAATAACCCAAATGGAAACTTGGTGCTAGGTAAGAGGTGTTGCTCTAAAGGTGGCTTGCACAATTAACCCTATTGACTATGGGTAAGTCTACTTTGACTAATTTAAAATGAGCGTTTTCATTTCAAAACGCTCCCTTTTCCAAACGCTCCCTTTTCCATCAACACTAAGCATGCATAAAACATACTAAAAGTTATACAAAATATGTTTTGCAAAACCATTTGGACTCTAAAATTACTAGAAAATCAAAGCCACAAATTTTAATATTACAATAATGTAGGTTTTTAAGAACCGTTTCCATTATAACGAAGTTACATGATTAATTTTTAATGTTAAAGATACCTAATTTATGACGATTTCTAAAATATGTGATAGGGAAAACACCCAACGTTGTAAACAATGCGCAATGCAATATATACGTGCCGATATCGTATAAATAAGAACATCTTCTGACACCATGGTGGTACTGCCACCTTTTTAAACACCCTTATATTCAGTACATAACTTAGAATACAAATTAATAATTGTATTTAGCTAACTTAAGGTGCTTTATGAAACAAGTCAAACTGCAATTAGGAAAATAAACCGATATTAATTAGCAAGCTAGAAATGCATTTTGCAACGGCTTGCTTCCCTTTTGATTGATAGAACATACATTTTAGGGCTGCCACTAACGACTATTTTTATATCGATTAATCTATCAACTAATTTATCGATTAATCAATTAACCTGTTGAGTAATTTACTGATTAATCGATTCGTTTATCGATTAATCAATTAATCTATTGATTGATTTATCGGTTAATCTATCGGCTAATGTATTGGTTCATCGATTAATCTATCGGCTAATTTATTGATTAATCTGTCTGTTAATTTATCGATTAATCTATCAACTAATTTATCACAATGATTTTCAACAATTTTACTTGAAAACATTTAATTTACTTTGGCCTTCAGTAGTGTGCTATAAAAAAGTATAAATGTAAACAAGCCCTTGACAAAATGAGTACAAATGTAAAAAGGTACAAATTTGTAAACCAACATAACAATACCAAAATTATGACTTTGATATGATACCAGACTAAAATACCTCGATACAATACTGAATCGATACCATATGGCAAAAACAGTAAAAGTAATTGAATAATTTGACAGAACTTACTATTCATTGTTTTATCATTTTTATTTTTTTAAACCCTAAAAACTCGCTAGAATATGAGGTCCGGCCCTTTAAGAGCTGCACGGACCAAATTCATTGTAACACCCAATTTCTCACTCAACTCCGTATACGTTCACTAAAGACATATCCAACTGCGTTTACCCGAATACTCGCCAGGACGTGCATTTTTACATATTTTTGACCATTCAAACCCAATAATCCGCGAAACTGGCGTCGCGTGAAAGGCGTGTGCGCGGCTGCGCTTTTCTGCTGTGTTCTTTTTTCTGAGCTGTGCGTATATATAAAGTACCGGTACTAATACAATTTCATATCGTACCCAACTTACCCAGTCGACTAAAAATATTGATGTCGAATAATTAACAGCGTCGACTTAGTCGATTGTATCGACCAATCGCGACAGGCCTAATATATTGGCTGTTTAAATAATCAGCCGATGATTAATAACTCAAGATAATTACATATATCGGCCAATATCTGATTGACCAGTCCATGCGTAGCTAAAAATAATCTAACAAAATGACCAGAGAGGCTCAGCGTAGCATTTAGGTAAAATCAAATAACCCAGCGTCTTTTATGGTGTTTTGAGCGTTTGACCGTGATTCGCGCAAGTTGAAAAATCTGGCGGATATTCGGGCCGCGTTAACCAATCAGGAGCTTTCTCTAGTAGTGACAACAATGAGGAGAAAATCTGGTTTATAATAATCATATATTAATATGTGGTTCAGACAAGTGTGCAAATGATTATCACTGTGATAACATTAAATGACATGAAACACAACCCAGTCTCTTTTTGTTAAATGCAAGTTTATGTATGATCAATAATACAAAAGTATAAGTAAAATGTATAAGAAGCTATACATGAAATAAAGCAAACAATTCAGTCAAGCGTTTAAAGTCAGTGCTAGTCGGCTACAACAGTAACGTAAAGTTAAATAGCCTAAAAATAAAAAAGTAATGAAACTTTGCCCTCAGCCTAAACGATTTGCCAGGGAACAAATTATAGATCCATGAGACCAAAGATCGGCCGTTACTTAAACACAAGACGAATTATAGCTCGAGACGCCTCAGAGACATCAGAGCCAGCGGCAGAAGGACTGGCCGAGGAAAGGTTGCCCTCGCCGGGGTTAATGAGCGCCGCTGATCCACTGGAGCTCACAACTCCGAAAACACCAGATAAAATGTTCAAATAGGCACTCTTTATATAAATAAACCACAGATTTGAGCTTTAAACAACTACACTATCACCTGAAAAAGTCTTAAAACTACGTTTTGTCACACATTAACAGTAGTATTTTAGCAAAAAAGACGTCTGAACACAAGCCATGTCAGCCATTTCTCAACGAGACGAGCCGGCTGGCAGAAGCCCCGCCCATGACACGAATTCACGTCTGTTGTGAAGCGAATTTCACACGTGAATGAAGCGAATAAACTCAAAATGTCCAACTGCGCGTCATTTAGTCCGGTGTGAACGCACCGAGTGCTGAACATTTTTATTTTTAAATGTATGCTTATGTATACGTTTTTGTCTAAAACTGTTTCCGCTTAATTGTAAATTTTAATGTTTAAATCGATTATTTTGTCACCCAATTTCTCATTCAATGTTAAGAATGCAATGCTATTTTATTGACTAAATGACACTGTATCATCAGAAATGTGGGAAGATTTATTTCTTTATTTTTTTAGTCCCTGTTCCAGGGATTTGATTATCAGATGTTTTTCAATTATTGTAATAATGTAAATACTAAATTACAATGTTACCGATTCCAAAAAACTGCTTTCGATTACTTTGGTCTTTCCCCAAATGGCCCTTCTGTGTGGATTTGTTCTTGTTTGCATGTGTCCATGAAGGTGTTTTTGTTTCTACCCAGCAGTCTAAGCGGCATTGCATCACCAAAGTGTGGACTTCTCCAGAGGACTGAGAGCAACATTTGGGGCCGGGCCTTTGTTTCTGTTGGGTTTAGTTTGTCTCTGCTCAGCAGGAGATTTAAAATCTCTAAAACTCAACCTAGTTATGTCAATACAAGAACTTTTCCTGGAAAATTCCCATGATGCCACAGTGTCCAGGTTGCTCTTTGTTGTCTTAACAAGAGTCCCGCATGGATTCGGTTTGAACTGGTTCTGCCGGGCCGGAATCAGAAATCTGCATGCGTTTTCACATGAGAAGAAAGAATAAAACCGTCGCAATCTTTGTGGTTTACTTGGGTTCGTCAGTCTTTTGTCTCATGTTTCCCAAATAACACCAAACATAATGGACATGGCAAAAGGTTTTTCTTATAATCCTGAAAATTGTGCTTCCAGTAAGTAGTAGCTATTGTGCACAGTTGTACCGACTTTTGAAAGCTTGAAAGTTTTTAAATACCCAAACAATTTAATTAGGGATTAAATCCACATTATCAGTGTTCTGTGCGTTCTTAAGAACAAACGAGTTTCAAGTGGATTCGTTGCTGGAATCCTAATTCCACTAAATTATGACCTTTTGTTTACCCGCGCTAGCGATGGGCAAAATGAAGCGATTAGCGGTGTGGTAATCGCAGCGACTAGAGTGAAATTGTGTTTATCTGAGCTCACAGGCTTGTTGTGCCGGATTGGTCTTTGAACAATGGCTCTTTCGTCTAAAGTGCTTTTATCCGTGACTCCTTTAATTCACATTCTGGAGTGTTTCCTCTCTTTTTCTGTTTTTACATTAACATTTAGCAGCTTTGAGGGCCGTTATTTCTCTAAAGAAAGTCCTAAAATGTGTGTTTTTTACAGCTTATAACACATTTTAATCATCAATGATTTTTCAATATTGTTTGTGAACTGGATTTAATTTGTTTTTACTATATATACACCAATCAGGCATAACATTATGGCAGGTGTAGTGAATAACACTGATGATCTCTTCATCTCCTGTTAGTGGGTGGGATATATTCGGCAGCAAGTGAACATTTTGTCCTCAGAGTTGATGCGTTAGAAGCAGGAAAAATCGGCAAACGTAAGGATTTGAGCGAGTTTGACAAGGGCCAGATTGTGACGGCTAAGCAAACAACAAGTTTGAGGCGTTGACTTGGCCTCCAAATTCCCCAAATCTCAATCCAATCGAGCATCTGTTGGATGTGCCGAACAAACAAGTCCGATCCATGGAGGCCTCACCTCGCAACTTACAGGACTTAAAGGATCTGCTGCTAACATCTTGGTGCCAGATACCACAGCACACCTTCAGGGGTCTAGAGGAGTCCATGCCTCGAGTCGGGGGACCAACCTTAATATTAGGAAGGCAGTCATAATGTTATGCATGGTCAGTGTATATATACAGCAGTAGGACCTAAATGGAAATATACTAAAACATAAATAATAACCATAAAATCTAAGGCTTATCAACTTTTAAAAGGGAGAAGGAAATACTTTTACAAAACGAAAAGTAATAATAATTTATTAATGGTGATATTAATACATATTAATTGATTTTAAGGGCATATTTAATTTTGAATAATACACTTTGTCTGTGTCCAGTTTGTGTGTTTATCAAAATGTGTTTTGCAGTTTGCAAGTCTTCTTTAACCTTATAGAATGTAGAGTTATATATTATTGGTGTCTTTTAGGGGCACTGATTAATCCAGATGGTGTCATAGATATTATTTAATTTTGACTGATCATTTTAAGCACATTTTTTACAGTGTGCGCAAGTAATTTCACTGCAAAGATAGTTTGTATGAAAAACTTTTTCTCATATATGTGAATAAACTAAAGTTCAGAAAGGCGAGATAATTCTCAAGCGGTTAGTTTTTCCCCTCACCCAATTGTATGAAAGTAGAGAATGGTGTCTGATAATCTGTGCAAACCTGTGGCTTCCCTCTCCCAGCTGTCCCACTTCTACCCATGATGCATCAGGAGCATGTGAGTTTGGGCCATATCAGCTCTCCACACCTGTGCAAGGTGAGAAAGTGGGAGATAATCCCGGCGCGGATTTGCCTCATCTCTGCGCTTCACAGAAACCCGAACAAACAAAATAAAGTAACCTTATCTTCCATCAAAACTTTAAAAACTTCCACAATCTGTCGCCAACATCTTGAGCTTCAGAGAACTTCCAGTGTGAGAAGAAGAAAGCTCTCTTCCGTTGTGCGAACTGCGTGGATGTATTTACGGTTTAGGGAAGAAACGAGAGATTTGCGGATGATTTTTCAGAGTTCGATCAGACTCAAGGTGAGGCAGGATTAGCGTTAGACGCCTTTCATGGCTTCCAGCTTCAACCTTTATCTCCAAATTGCCTTTCAGGAGGTGAAGTGTGTAAAAAGAGAAAAGCTGTGCTCTTTCTGCCCTTGTCGTTGGAGTCATAGTGGTGCGTTTCACTCCACTTAAACTGTTTTTGTTGAGCGTAATTTCAAGGCATTGTACGCGAGCACAACATGTCGGTTGTTTTGGTCGCTTCAAATTGGCAAAGTGAGATAAGATGATTTGAAGTGTGGGAAAAAAAAACGTCAGGGGCTTTTTGGGTGAAAGCATTTTACCTCAAAGAAAATTGACTCAAGTACTTATGACCGAAATCTCAGACAAAGCACGCAAGTGCAATTTTTGCTGGACATCTTTTTCTTTTTGTACCTCAAGTAAACATGCAATTGTATTTCGCAGAACTAAACTGATGCTAGCTAAAGGGTTAGTTCACCCAAAAATCCCACTCTTTTTCAGCAACCGTTTTCCAGTACTTTTCCAGGACATTTTCAATTTTACTACTACGACAAGGATCACGCCAAATATTGCTTTCTAAGTCTTTAAAAGCCGTACAGTTTATTGCCATTACTTAACAATCCAGCATTTTTCAATATGAGCTCTCAATCATACATTATGACTATGGAAGCTTGTTTACACCACAGAATAGAAAGAAAAGGTAATTGAGACTTTTTATCTCGCTATTCTGACTTTCTCGCAATTGCGAGTTTACATATTTGTGATATAAACGCGAAAATTTTCGCAATTCTTTTTTCCTCAGAATTGGACTTTATAACTTGCAATTGTAGTTTAGATCTCACAATTCTGAGAAAAGAAGTCAGAATTGCAAGATATAAACTCACAACTGCGCAAAAAAGTCAATTGTGTGGAAAAGGTCAGAATTGCGAGTTTATATCACGCAATTCTGACTTTATAACACACAAATGTGACTTTATATCAAAATGATGTGATTAGGTAGCAGCTTATGAGTTAACATTCACTGCATACATTTGAGCAGTTATAGCATTAGCTATTAAACATGTATTCCATGTAAACTCCGTATTCCTGAACATGTGCTTTCTGCAACTAGCGCTAATTGTTTGGGCCAGCGATAAACTCTTTATACACTGCTAAAGAAATAACTTTTTCCCAGACAACAACAAGATTTTGCAGGACATTTTACATTTTCTCTAATTTTCCATGTGTTTTCCAGGACTGGAAAATTTGTCATCAATTTTCCAGGTTTTCCAGGACGAGTGGGAACCCTGTCAATGAGTCCTGCATAGCCAGCAATGACATTTCCTCTCTCAAGATCCATTAATGTACTAAAAACATCAGTTCATGTGAGTACAGTGGTTCAATATTAATATTATAAAGTGACGAGAATATTTTTGGTGCGCCAAAAAAAACTAAATAACGACTTATATAGTGATGGCCGATTTCAAAACACTGCTTCATGAAGCTTTGGAGCGTATCAAATCAGCGGCTCTGAGCGCCAAAGTTACGTGGTTTCAGCAGTTTGACACGCGATCTGAATCATGATTCAACACACTAGCCGCGTTTCCATTACAGATTTTGCCCAAAACCTTTGCGATATTTTCAAAAAGTCGATAAAAAAAATATTGCGAAATGACAGCGTTTCCATTAAAGGGTTAGTTCAACCAAAAATGTAAATTCTGTCATTAGTTACTGACCCTCATGTCGTTGGACACCCGTCAGACCTCCGTTCATCTTCAGACACAAATGAAGATATTTTAGTGTAAATCTGATGCTCTGAAAGGCCTCCATTGGCTCAATGCACTTTACACTCTCAAGACCCTTAAAAGACACTAAAGACGTCGTTACAAAGTCCATCTCACTACAGCGGCTCTACAATAACTTTATGAATCGGCGAGAAAAGTTTTTGTGCGCAAAAAAACCCTAAATAACGACTTACATAGTGATGACGATTTCAAAACACTGCATCATGAAGCTTCGAAGCGTTATGAATCAGTGAGTATAAGTCACTATATAATCACTAACGTAGACTAACCATGTTCCGTACACTTTTCGCTATTCACCAAACGCCAACGCCCACTCCTCCGTTGTTGAGAGCCAGACAAGCTATTTTGTGTGATCATTCCCTATGTGAATACCCATTGGACAGTCCACACTTTGATTGATGTCTTTTGGACCAATAATATTTGAGAAAAGTGGGGAAAAGTACCTCCTCCGCTGGTGTACGGAAGATGATGAGCGTTAACGGTGTTCCGTACAGGTTTACAATGATGTTCCGTACAGAGCGAATAACTTGATTTCAACTGCGAAAAGTGACATTTATCTGATAAATTGTGAGCTGTGTTTATTTTAACTAAAGAAAACATCATTTAAATGAATAATAAAGGTGAATACCTTTTTATTTGGTTAAAATGTAAGTTAATTGCAGGTTCAATAAGAGAACCATGCGAGCTAGGCATGATTGTGTCGTGATATTAATTATGGCATGTGAGTTAAGCATGAACCATGTGAAACATTGGGGAATAATATTACCATATATTTCTGAAGACAAAGAAAGGCAAACAATTTGCATTAATTACTTTTTTTTAATGATAAACCAATGTGTAAACTTCAAAACTCTGCCTGTCTCAGCCGAGTGGCGCCAAGCGGTCATCGCCTGCAATTTAACGTTTAAAAAAATCCCATTTAAAAGCATTTATTCAACAAAAGGTCATATATTTAACAATTTGTGATAACATAATATTCATTTAATAAGGACTGTAATACTCTGAGAAGCATAAATTAAATCAAAATGTACATTTTCGCTGCTCTAGTTATCTCCCCACACAAGCTGCACTCTGACGTGCAGCTTCCCCACCGTCCAATTTCAAGCGCAGTGGGCGCACCATGCAAATTTACTGAAATCTCACTGGAACAAAAGGCGTTAGGGTCTCTGTCTTGATCGGATGTGAAAGAGGGAGAAATGACGATGACACAGATATATATTTTATGTATGACCAGGAAGTATTTACCCAGCGATCAGCGGTAAAAGTTCATCTGTACGGAACATCGTTGTGTACGGAACATGGTTAGTCTACGTTATATAAGTCGTTATTTCGGGTTTTTTGGCGCACCAAAAATATTCTCGTTGCTTTATAATAGTAATATTGAACCACTGTACTCACATGAACTGATTAGTGATGTGTCGTTCATGAACGATTCGTTCATTTTGAACGAATCTTTAATATGACTCGGGACTACCGAGTTGTCTCAGAGAGTGATTCGTTCATTTTGTGTTGACCGCGCATGCGCATTACGCTGAATCTGTACTGGAAAGAACAAAAATGATTAGTTCATCTTTCGAGTCTCGAGTTTCGAGTTCGGGTTTGAGTCTTTCGTTCTTCCTGTCAGTCCCATAGAGTCTATGCTGTCAGTAGCGGAAACAGAAAAGATTAGTTCTTACGAGTCTTTCGGGTTTGACGTTTGAGTCATTCGTTCTTTTGCCACGTGACTTGTCACTGTATTGAACACTAGTTCACAACCTTTTTACTAACAAGCACGTAGTTATTTTTTTATTATTTCTTTTTTTTAAATATATAATTCTCAGTTAATATCAGACATATACAAATATGGGAAATATATTGACTATTCAAGTCTAACATCACAAATTCAAGTCAATTAGACTATCTCGAGACTCGAAAGATGAACTAATCATTCTGTTCCCGGACCGACAGACGAGTCGACAACTAACGTCTCGAGGAGTTCGAAGACACGAGAAGCGGAGAAAAAACGTGATAAATATGAAGTTGCAAAAGAAAGAATGTCTCGGATCAGGAGGTGAGGTGAACTAACAGAGTTAGACTGCAATAGCCTGACCCAACAACTAATCAATTAATTAAACGTTTCAGTTTCTTATCATTTGGCTTTGGTTGCAGTACCCAATAGTTTATTTTTATTTAGTTTTACAAATGTAATCAACATTTTCATAAGTACTAGATGGGTTGGGCTATTTAACATGTCATTTTAATTATATTTTTCTGAAATGAACGAAATGACTCGAAAAAAGATTTATTCATTTTGCTGAACAAGACTCAAAGATCCGAGTCAGTAAAATGATCCGACTACTAGAACTGATTAAAATATGTTTTTAGTACATTAATAGATCCTGAGAGCGTAAATTTCATTGCTGGCTATGCAGGCCTCATTGAGCCTTCAGATTTCAACACAAATATCTTCATTTGTGTTCTGAAGATGAACGGAGGTCTTACGGGTGTGGAACAGCATGAGGGTGAGGAATAAATTACATTATTTTAATTTTTGGGTGAACTAACCCTTTAAAATCCATATACAATCACATTTATAATAGCTAGTTGTATTAAGTCAATAACAATCATTATTTATATAGAACACACTTCGAGTTCAAATGTAAATTTCAGCTCTAAATTAAATACCGTAAACTATAATTTCATTAAACTTGACGTCATTTAGCCTATATACAGTATGACGTACAAAATGAAAGTGGTTGCATTCAAGTTTAATGCCTTGGTCAAGTCTAGATCAAATCTGAACGAGTTGGCCTACACTGTTGTGATAACATTGATTCGCCTGTGTCTTTAATCCAGAAACCTCTGCGCCCAGATTCATTTGTCACGGCTCGTTTATTAATTCGATTAAACTACTTAATGGACCTTCCTGGCCTTTTAATGTCATTAGAGCATCTTACCTGAAAGTGAATCATTCACCTGGTGCTGAAAACATGAACTACCTGCTCAACATGTCAGGATGAGGAAAGATGTCTAAGAATGTCGAATCCAATTAGAAATGAACCCTTTTCCTACAAAAAAGAGCAAAAAAACATAACATGGTTACTATAGTTCACCCACAAATTAACCATGGTTTTGCTACACTTACCATAGATTAGCCATGGTAGTTGTTACTGTGGTTATACAAATGGTAATCAATCTGCAAAAAACATGGTTACTAGACTTTTACTATAATAAAACCATGGTCAATTTTCGTATAAAACAGAAAAAAGAATGACTAAATTAGTATATTAACAAATAATATAAAACAAATAGGATGTAACATCCACTGTTTGAAGGAGACCTGATATTAATTAATTATGATTTTACAGTAGCGATAATAATTGTAATAACTTAACAATAGTTACTCAGGTAATTTTCACATTTTCAGCGGCAAGGCAAATTTTACCTCAGGAAAGGCAGTTTTCAAAAGTTTTTCATGCTGAAAAAATTATATTTTTTAAATTCGACAATCATTTATATCGTGTATAATCTAATATTTCTTCAATAATATAATATTCAGAAACATTATTTTACTCAAGTATTTTACTCACGTAATTTAGGCTTCTTCATCAATGACGGATCCAAGGCGGGAATATCATTGCGCGTGTTTATTTCACCTCAGGAAAGGCAGTTTTCGCCTCAGGGATTGCGTTTTCAAACGTTTTTCATGTTGAAAAATCATATAATATTTAATTCGACAATCATTTATATAGTGTATAAAGTAATATTTTTTATTCAGAAACCTTATTTTACTCACGTATTTTACTCACGTAATTTGTAGGCAGACTTCTTCATCAATGACGGATCCAAGGCGGGAATATCATTGCGCGTGCTCAGTCTCGTTTTAACGGTCATCAATATCGTAAATTCAGCAAAGTTTTTTGTATTTTCATTTTTTTCTTTTATGTATGTACATTTATAACACTAATACTTTGTATCATATTACTTTTGCGTCAAATAAAATAAAATAAAAACACCTTTCTCTCTTTTCACTGCCGTTATCAATCTCACTCTTTTTTTTCCCTCTTTTTGAAAGTTGTGAAATCACTATTGTGGAGTTTTTCTTTTCCTATTTGGGCAAATGGGGACACAAAAATATATTTAATGTATCTCATTCACCGCTATAAAAGTTAACCCAACTATGACTTCCCCCACATGAATAAATACTATAGTATAAAGTAAAATTACAGTAAAATTACTCTAGTAAATACTATAGTGTTTTTGAACCATACTATAGTAAAGATACTACAGTAAATTGTAGTATATTTTAGAATTTACTACATTTAGTTAATTTACTGTAGTTCCTATAGTACGGTTCAAAAACACTATATTATTTACTAGAGTAATTTTAATATACTATAGTATTTTTTCATTCTGATAAACCTGGAAATGTGAAAAGGGTCTTTTTAGTTTGTAAAAGTTACGTTATGTTATAAGCATATTATTGTTCCCTATTTAAGTTTGTAAATTGATATTGTTCAATAAAAAAATTTATTACGTTATGATAAATACCTAACTCCATTTCATATGCAAAATGTTGGCCTTTGGTTTGAACCTTTTAATCACCTCTACCCGTCCTGAATTGCTTATTTTATATCAATGTCTATCAAAATACGTAATTAAATCAAATGTGTGTTATTGCTACTTTACAGATGTAAAAATATTTGTCTAGTAAAGCCTAATTTTCCAACATATAATGATGATGATGCTTTAAAGTTACCATTTTATGATAAGTTTCTGGTTGAGGCAAAATGGGGGCTTATGCGAATTCTCTCTCTCTCTCTCTCTCTCTCTCTCTCTCTCTCTCTCTCTCTCTCTCTCTCTCTCTCTCTCTCTCTCTCTCTCTCTCTCTCTCTCTCTCTCTCTCTCTCTCTCTCTCTCTCTCTCTCTCTCTCTCTCTCTCTCTCTCTCCTCTCTCTCTTCTCTCTCTCTCTCTCCTCTCTCTCTCTCTCTCTCTCTCTCTCTCTCTCTCTCTCTCTCTCGCAGATAGTGGTGAGATTTGCATGCTGACCTTCATCCAGAGGTGAGTTTGCCCTTTCCAAACCATGACTGCACTACAAGAAGAGCGACATCAAATGCCACAGAATCCGTAAATTTGGAAGAGCAATGAGATTAGAGGCTCAATAAACACAGTCTGTTCAAATTGATTATCGAACAGGACAGGCCATGTTTGCATTTTATGTAAATTTTGATAGCTACTATTAACAAACAAGGCATTTATTTCCCTAATAAATTCCATCTGGTGCTTTTATTAAATATTGTTATTACATAATAAATATTATTATTAAATATTGTACCATATAGTTCCATACTATAACCTTATTTTGTAAAAAAAAATATCCATACTCAAAAGCTTAGCCTCTGCAGCCATCTAGTGGACACTAGTACCGGCTTTTACGAGGGAAGCGTCAGTACTGAGGCGCAAACGACGTAATGGGCGTGGTTTCGTCATTCTGTCCTCCTATTGGTCTAAAACCAGGAAGCGTTTCGTCCGTGTCAGTTTCCGCTGTTATTTGAAACAAACTGTTTTTCCGTTTATAAAATGTTAAATTGAAGGTGTAATAGGTTAATAAGTCATCGTCAGTGCTTTAAGGTATGGTTTAGACACATTTTGCTTAACACTTTTTATGTGAACGTAATTCAAACCGCGTTTGTAGACACTGTTTTTCCTGCAGTGTTGTTTTATACTTCTAGCATGTTTTGGGGCATCGAAAATGAACTATTGTTCCAAAAAAACATGGTTATTATTGTTAAACCACGGTAATCACAAATTAACGATTGCTTTGCTACTCTAACCATAGTTTAAACATGATATTTGTGGTAAAACTAGTTATATAAAGCCAAGAAAACATGGTTATTATTGTTAAACCATGGGTAATCACAAATTAACGATTGCTTTGCTACTCTTACCATAGTTTAAACATGGTATTTGTGGTAAAACTAGTTATATAAAGCCAAAAAAACATGGTTATTATTGTTAAACCATGGTAATCACAAATTAACGATTGCTTTGCTACTCTAACCATAGTTTAAACATGGTATTTGTGGTAAAACTAGTTATATAAAGCCAAAAAAAACATGGCTATTATTGTTAAACCATGGTAATCACAAATTAACCTTGGCTTTGCTACTCTAACCATAGTTTAAACATGGTATTTGTGGTAAAACTAGTTATATAAAGCCAAAAAAACATGGTTATTATTGTTAAACCATGGGTAATCACAAATTAACCATGGCTTTGCTACTTTAACCATAGTTTAAACATGGTATTTGTGGTAAAACTAGTTATATAAAGCCAAAAAAACATGATTATTATTGTTAAACCATGGTAATCACAAATTAACGATTGCTTTGCTACTCTAACCATAGTTTAAACATGGTATTTGTGGTAAAACTAGTTATATAAAGCCAAAAAAACATGGTTATTATTGTTAAACCATGGTAATCACAAATTAACCATGGCTTTGCTACTTTAACCATAGTTTAAACATGGTATTTGTGGTCAAACTAGTTATATAAAGCCAAAAAAAACATGTTTATTATTGTTAAACGATGGTAATCACAAATTAACCATGGCTTTGCTACTTTAACCATAGTTTAAACATGGTATTTGTGGTAAAACTAGTTATATAAAGCCAAAAAACATGGTTATTATTGTTAAACCATGGTAATCACAAATTAACGATTGCTTTGCTACTCTAACCATAGTTTAAACATGGTATTTGTGGTAAAACTAGTTATATAAAGCCAAATAAACATGGTTATTATTGTTAAACCATGGTAATCACAAATTAACCATGGCTTTGCTACTTTAACCATAGTTTAAACATGGTATTTGTGTAAAACTAGTTATATAAAGCCAAAAAAACATGGTTATTATTGTTAAACCATGGTAATCACAAATTAACGATTGCTTTGCTACTCTAACCATAGTTTAAACATGGTATTTGTGGTAAAACTAGTTATATAAAGCCAAAAAAAACATGGCTATTATTGTTAAACCATGGTAATCACAAATTAACCTTGGCTTTGCTACTCTAACCATAGTTTAAACATGGTATTTGTGGTAAAACTAGTTATATAAAGCCAAAAAAACATGGTTATTATTGTTAAACCATGGGTAATCACAAATTAACCATGGCTTTGCTACTTTAACCATAGTTTAAACATGGTATTTGTGGTAAAACTAGTTATATAAAGCCAAAAAAACATGATTATTATTGTTAAACCATGGTAATCACAAATTAACGATTGCTTTGCTACTCTAACCATAGTTTAAACATGGTATTTGTGGTAAAACTAGTTATATAAAGCCAAAAAAACATGGTTATTATTGTTAAACCATGGTAATCACAAATTAACCATGGCTTTGCTACTTTAACCATAGTTTAAACATGGTATTTGTGGTCAAACTAGTTATATAAAGCCAAAAAAAACATGTTTATTATTGTTAAACGATGGTAATCACAAATTAACCATGGCTTTGCTACTTTAACCATAGTTTAAACATGGTATTTGTGGTAAAACTAGTTATATAAAGCCAAAAAACATGGTTATTATTGTTAAACCATGGTAATCACAAATTAACGATTGCTTTGCTACTCTAACCATAGTTTAAACATGGTATTTGTGGTAAAACTAGTTATATAAAGCCAAATAAACATGGTTATTATTGTTAAACCATGGTAATCACAAATTAACCATGGCTTTGCTACTTTAACCATAGTTTAAACATGGTATTTGTGGTAAAACTAGTTATATAAAGCCAAAAAACATGGTTATTATTGTTAAACCATGGGTAATCACAAATTAACGATTGCTTTGCTACTCTAACCATAGTTTAAACATGGTATTTGTGGTAAAACTAGTTATATAAAGCCAAAAAAACATGGTTATTATTGTTAAACCATGGTAATCACAAATTAACCATGGCTTTGCTACTTTAACCATAGTTTAAACATGGTATTTGTGTAAAACTAGTTATATAAATGGTAATCAATTAGCCAAACATTACTACACTTGTAATATAATAAAACCATGGTTCATTTTTCGTAAGGGATTGCAGTATTATTTTGCCATGGTATTGAAATTTAACTTACGTTTTTTAGAATAATACTAACTTACTTCCAAGAATACCATAGTTTTTATTTGTTAGTTTGTCTTTGAACATGAGTTTTAGTTCACATATTCCCTGATAATGCCATATTCCCTGAAGTATTAGTGTTTAATACAATATCTTACACAAATTGCCAGTAAATGCGGTTCATCCGTGTGCATTACGAACTAAACATGCATCTGTTTTCTTACAGGGTTTCAGCTCAGGATGGAGCAGGTGAGCAGTTTCTCTTTCCATCATGTGTGGAGGTGTTTCTTATTGTTCTTCTTGATCGGAGGGATAGTAATCCGATCTGTGTCGGTTTCCTCCACCTGCTGTGGATGGATAGAGGGGGTTTGCAGTGCTGATGGTCGGAGGAAAGGTGAAAGACACAAGAAATGCTTAAAATAGTGTTGTAGCTCATATATATATATAAAGATGCATAGAAAAGCTTTGAGTGCAGCATTGCAGTCCAGGGACAAAACATACGTGTTTTTGTGGACCTACAGCCAGTTTCAGGTAGAACTGTTTGCAGTTATTTCCGATGTTTCAGCATGTGTTAGTTTATGCCATAACATCAGATGTAATGCATGTGAGTATAACATTACAGCAGGAGCAGAGAGAGTGGGACGCTGTGAACCGGCTGCTGCAGCATCATGGCTTCAAACCAGTCAACTTCGCAGATCCAACAGAGAACAAGAACCTTGCAGGTAATGTTTAAAAAAATATCTCTGATGTTTTTGTGATTTTGTGTATATATATATATATATATATATATATATATATATATATATATATATATATATATATATATATATATATGTGTGTGATTTGTATTTAAATGAACAATTAACAACTATAAAAACAGCTAAATATAAAAAATAAATTAATAAACATATTCAATCCCTAAAAATAGAAAAAATGTCAAAATAAACGATTTGACCAAAAATAAAAACCTTGATTAATTGAACATCTGACCTCGATTATGATTAATGAACGATTATTTTGCTTTTTTTTTTTTTTTTTTTGCCCTCATAAGGTTTTTGAGTAAAGGCCTGTACACACCGGGACGAATATCGCGCGCGCTTATCGCCAGCGTTTTTCGTGCCGTTTTTCGGCGCGTCTTGAGTGTTCACACCCAAGCGATTTTCACTGGCGCTGCGCCGAGTGAACGTGCACATTCAGTAGATGCGCTCGCGGTACACAAGATGGTGCTGCGGCACTTTAAGCCTCTGACACTCGCTTGTCACACAGAAGGAGAAGAGAGACAGTATTTACGTGCTTGCCAAAACCATAGACATATTATGTATATGGACAAAACCATTCACACACTTTTTGCTAACTGGCAAGCAGCATTAGCAGTTCATCTTCTTCTTTGTCTACTTACTACTTCTTCGTCGTATCAATGTGTGCACGGCAAGACCGTTTTGTGCTTGAGCGCCACCAAGTCGTGTTTTACTGTCACTTCAGCAGCTCCAGGCACGTGAACAAAAGCGCCAATCTCATTGGTCGGACAGTTTTTTACGCGCCGCGTCAAAATAAAAAAACGAAACCGAGGCGTTTTTTTAAAAATGACGCTTTTACGCCTGGCGTTTTGCGCGTCGGTGTGAACACTCACATTGGCGCCCATTGTTTAGTCCCGAGGCGTTAAACGTCGGCGATAAACGCGTGCGAAAATCGTCCCGGTGTGAACAGGCCTTAAGTTCCTGATAAGGTTTGTACTGTAAATATTTTCTACTATTAAAGGTGGAATTTTTTTTTCCTGATGAAAGTGCATTTCTTTGTGATTTTAAAACACTTGAAGGAAACGGTTCACTTTCAGCAGTTATTGTCTATGGGGCAGATTTCTGCTTGTTGTACATCAGATACAGATACATTAACACTGTAGGCCTACATTACATTTATCTGGATGCATTAATGAGAGAGTGATTGTGTGTGAATTACTCATACCGTCTCTATTCATTATTAAGCTCTGGTGTGTACTTACTGCAAAGGTATTAAAATGTATGCCTATAACGGTTGAGTTTCTAAGCTACTTTAGTGACTCTACTTTAGTCACAGGACAGCGTTTACACTGCGTTTCTGCTGCTCCTCTGCGCGCGATCTTCACGTGACGCAGGTGAAAGATCTGCCTTCAGGGCGCGCGCGCGTGTTGTCAGAGACACGGCTCGGCTCTCTGTGTCACAGAAAGAAGCTGAGCACTGAACGGATACGTATTGTTGTTTTTGAATAGTGCACAATCGCTTTAAATGTTGAAACTGGCAAGCCTTAAACGCATACTTGACAAACTTTATGAGCACGAAAGTGAAAGCTGTAGGCTATAAGAACAGCAATTAACTGACCTGTAGGGCTGTGCAATTAATCGAATTTCGATTTCGATTTCGATTTTGCCTCCCAACGATCACCAAAATAGTACAATCGAGAAAAAACGATTATTTTGCCTTGCGTTCTGAATGAAACGCGCACGCGCACATCCGCCCCTCCCGAACCCACAAATCTCTCTCAGGT
>NC_137120.1:39168583-39213583 GCF_949357685.1 Gobio gobio
CCCTCCCCATCATGAGTGGACACGCCCCCTAATGCTGATTGGCACTCTCCCTCCTCCCCCATCATGAGTGGACACGCCCCCTACTGCTGATTGGCACTCTCCCTCCCCATCATGAGTGGACATGCCCCCTAATGCTGATTGGCTCTCTCCCCTCCCCATCATGAGTGGACACGCCCCCTACTGCTGATTGGCTCTCTCCCCTCCCCATCATGAGTGGACACGCCCCCTAATGCTGATTGGCACTCTCCCTCCTCCCCCATCATGAGTGGACACGCCCCCTACTGCTGATTGGCACTCCTCCCCATCATGAGTGGACATGCCCCCTAATGCTGATTGGCACTCTCCCTCCTCCCCCATCATGAGTGGACACGCCCCCTTCTGCTGATTGGCACTCTCCCTCCCCATCATGAGTGGACACGCCCCCTACTGCTGATTGGCACTCTCTCCTCCCCATCATGAGTGGACACGCCCCCTAATGCTGATTGGCACTCTCTCCTCCCCATCATGAGTGGACACGCCCCCTACTGCTGATTGGCTCTCTCCCCTCCCCATCATGAGTGGACACGCCCCCTAATGCTGATTGGCACTCTCTCCTCCCCATCATGAGTGGACACGCCCCCTACTGCTGATTGGCACTCTGTCCTCCCCATCATGAGTGGACACGCCCCCTACTGCTGATTGGCACTCTCCCTCCTCCCCCATCATGAGCGGACACGCCCCCTACTGCTGATTGGCACTCCTCCCCATCATGAGTGGACATGCCCCCTAATGCTGATTGGCACTCTCCCTCCTCCCCCATCATGAGTGGACACGCCCCCTACTGCTGATTGGCACTCTCCCTCCCCATCATGAGTGGACACGCCCCCTACTGCTGATTGGCACTCTCCCTCCTCCCCCATCATGAGTGGACATGCCCCCTAATGCTGATTGGCACTCCTCCCCATCATGAGTGGACATGCCCCCTAATGCTGATTGGCACTCCTCCCCATCATGAGCGGACACGCCCCCTAATGCTGATTGGCACTCTCCCCTCCCCATCATGAGTGGACACGCCCCCTACTGCTGATTGGCACTCTCCCTCCCCATCATGAGTGGACACGCCCCCTACTGCTGATTGGCACTCTCTCCTCCCCATCATGAGTGGACACGCCCCCTAATGCTGATTGGCACTCTCCCTCCTCCCCCATCATGAGTGGACACGCCCCCTACTGCTGATTGGCTCTCTCCCCTCCCCATCATGAGTGGACACGCCCCCTAATGCTGATTGGCACTCTCTCCTCCCCATCATGAGTGGACACGCCCCCTACTGCTGATTGGCACTCTGTCCTCCCCATCATGAGTGGACACGCCCCCTACTGCTGATTGGCACTCTCTCCTCCCCATCATGAGTGGACACGCCCCCTACTGCTGATTGGCACTCTGTCCTCCCCATCATGAGTGGACACGCCCCCTAATGCTGAGAGCTGTGCATTAAAGGGTTAGTTCACCCAAAAATGAAAATTCTGTCAGTAATTACTCACCCTCATGTTGTTCCAACCATGTAAGACCTTCGTTCATCTTCGGAACATAATTTAGTATATTTTTGATGAAATCTGAGAGCTGTCTCACTCCTCCATAGGCTTTCAGAGGGACTGAAACTTGATGGCCCAGAATAGTAAGTAAAAACGTCATTTAAGGAGTCCAAATGACTACAGTGGCTCTGTATTAAGTCTATCATGCGACGAAAATACTTTTTGAGCGGAAAAACAACAAAAATAACGACTTTATCACACTATTATTGTTCAATTTGAGCCTCTGACGAGAGTTCGCGGGAGTGCCCTGACGCATGCGCGAGAACTGAGATTACGGCGTTCTTCTTCTACTACTACTTGACTGAAAAGGGTTAATCTCAGTTCTCGCGCATGCGTCGTGACACTCCCGCGAACTCTCGTCAGAGGCTCAAATTGAACAACAATAATAGTGTGATAAAGTCGTTATTTTTGTTGTTTTTCCGCTCAAAAAGTATTTTCGTCGCATGATAGACTTAATACAGAGCCACTGTAGTCATTTGGACTCCTTAAATGACGTTTTTACTTACTATTCTGGGCCATCAAGTTTCATTCCCTCTGAAAGCCTATGGAGGAGTGAGACAGCTCTCAGATTTCATCAAAAATACACTAAATTATGTTCCGAAGATGAACGAAGGTCTTACATGGTTGGAACAACATGAGGGTGAGTAATTACTGACAGAATTTTCATTTTTGGGTGAACTAACCCTTTAACAGTGGCTGTGTGTGTGTGTGCAGAAGCGCGTTCAGTCTCTGGAGCAGAAGCTCTCTCAGGAGAAGGAGCAGGCGGCTCATCTGCAGAAGAAGCTCCAGTATGTTGTGCGGGATGAGGAGAGACGTGTGGCCCGCCAGAACCAGGCCTTCCAGCAGATCCACCGCAGATCAGCCCGACACAACTCCACCACCGACCAGCAGTGAGTGCCAGTGCTGCACACCTGCTGCTTTATTTCTGTAGCTGTGTGTTTATGTCATGGAAATTAATACAATTTAATAGACATTTTTATTTGACTTTCATTACACATATATATATATATATATATATATTAGGGCTGGGCAAATTAACGCGTTAACACGGGCGATTAATTTTTTCAGCTTAACGCAATTAAAATATTTAACGCAAATAACGCAGCGTCCGTTTTTATATCCATTTTTGCTTAGCGTTACATGATCATCACGCTCTTATTCATGTAAATGCTTCCAAGCGCGACAAGACACGAGAACACACTGTATGCCAATGTCCTGTCTGTGTGTGTGTGTGTGTGTGTGTGTGTGTGTGTGTGTCCTGTCCGTGTGGATGCGTCTCATGTCAGCTAATCAGGACACACACACACACACACTCGACGCATAAATAGACTCGCGTCAGTTTCCTGCTCACATCGAGTTCTCTTTTGCTCTTGAACAAACAATAACACAGAGGACTTTGAGTATTCTCATATTAGGAGTCTTAAATTAGTTAAATAACGTCTTAAATGAACTTAAAGAGTTGTGAGGAAATGAGATGCGCGGGACAGCGCGTGAGATCCGCGGCTGTTCTTAAAGTGACAGTAGCACTGATGATGATGTCATTAATGTTCATCAAAGAACAACGGGAACAGAGACAATTTTAGCTTTAATGATGATTCATCTATATTTAATTTATTATTTATGCAGTTAAGAAAGATAACTATTACATTTCTGTATATGTATAACAGGGAAGGCCATGGGTAAATATAACATTTATTATTTTGGGTTTATGTTAAGATTGTTTTAAGTTCACTTAAATTAAAAGTTGTTTTTTTTTAAAGCCTAATAAATGTTGAAATTGGGAGCTTTCAGTTATACTGTAATGTAACGTCATTAATGTTTCATAGACACTTTAGTATCAGTGATACTGGCCTTCATTCATAAAAATGACAATACAACACATATTTAAAATATGCTGTCTTTAAATTGTTTATACATTAATTTGGAGAGTAACTGAAAGTATTACAATATCAAAATATTAAAAACGTAAAATATTAAAAACTTGCGATTAATCGCGATTAATTACAGAAAAAGGTGCGATTAATTAGTTAATTTTTTTTAATCGATGCCCACCACTAATATATATATAATGTATGTATGTGTGTGTGTGTGTATGTATATATATATATATATATATTACTCAAAATTATTATTTATTTTATCAAATACATTTTTTATTATTTAAATTAAATTGGGCAATATTATTACTATTATTGGTTTTGGGGACCATTAGAATTTTATTTTAAATTAAAAAATAATGTATAAATATCTCTCTTTATGTAAATGCATGACAACACATTTTTTCCCCTGTATTTTTATTTATTTATTTAGAATAGATTTTTTTAATTACATTTTATTTGAATACTATAGATTATTTTAAAAAATGTTTTAATATATATTTTTTTATAATATTTATTATTTAAAATAGAATTATATTTAAATCAGATTTTTTTTAAAAGGGTTAGTTCACCCAAAAATGAAAATTCTGTCATTATTTACTCACCCTCAAGTTGTTCCAAACCTGTATGAGTTATTTTGAAGAATTTTTGCAACCAAGTAGAGAGAGCAACTATTGACTATCATAGTAGTTTTCCCCCTACTATGGTAGTCAATGGTTGCTCTTTCTGCTTGGTTGCAAAAATTCTTCAAAATAACTCATACAGGTTTGGAACAACTTGAGGGTGAGTAAATAATGACAGAATTTTCATTTTTGGGTGAACTATCCCTTTAAGGGACTTTTTTTTTTTTTTTTTTACATTTTCCAAAATCCTTTATAAATTGTGATATATTTATATTTAAGTTTTTTTATAATCCCAGTAATTGCAAGAGCAGAGGTCATTTGTTTCTGGGCTCGCTGACACTCTTTGTTTCTTTAAAGGATTTTGGACGTCATTGACGTGTACGAGTCCCAAATGCAACAGCTACGCAATGAACTTATGTAAGCATATGAATTATTTTAATTTTAATTATTTATGAAAACTCCTTAAACATCAGTGTCATGTTTTCCGGCAGACTGTGTAAAAGCAGCTCAGGAGAGAAGAAGGATTCCTCAAACTCCCAGAAGAACAGATCCACAGTGGAGAAAGAAGCCATTGACTGTTCCTCCAACTATAAAACCCTTTTAAAGGTATGAATAATGATAAAAGTTTGATTCCTGTTGATTTCTGGGACATGTAAACATGGTTCTGTTCGGCTGCAGTCATACCAGGAGCAGCTGAAGGAGACCAAAGCCCAGCGGGAAGAACTCCGGACTGAAATCCAGCGGTTAAAGGAAGATCTGGAGTCCAGGTTGATATACCAGATTTGTGGAGTTTTTACTATAGAGTTTACATTAGTGCCCGCCCACTTTTTCAGCGCTGTTGGTTCCGGAAGTATTTTTTCCTTTCATTTCTCCCATACACTGTAAAAAAAAAAATTCAGGTCTCCAATCAAAAATTTTCTATTGACCGATCACATAAATTTTTTTTTTAGTTGAAGTTGAATTGTTTTATTGAATTTCTGTTCATTAAATTGCATCAATTCACAGAAATTCAATTTGGCCAACTTAAAAATTTAGATGTGATCGGTCACTAGAAAATTTTCAATTGGAGACCTGAATTAATTTTACATTGTAGGGATTTCAAAAAAGTCTAAAGCGTTATAAGCCATGAACAAACCCGACCAGCTACAAGGTGAATCACAACAATACAAATCTTAATTGGAAGCAAAAAAGTATTGGGACAAAAATGCTACGATACAACAATGTGTACTACAATCCCATGAAGCATTGCCAACATCATAATCAAATTAAAAACAATGGAGAAATGTGAAAATGTGGATTATATATGTGAAAAACCATATATTTTGAGGTTATTGTAAAATATGCTTATATATTTAAGTATTTTGAGAGCGTAGGGAGAACATCATTCGCAGTGATTCATGGGAGTGGGCGGGGCTAATGAGATCTTTTGGTGTGTTTACCTTTTTTTTTTTACTCTGATTGGTGGAATTTTCTGTACAGCATTATGGGTAATAGGGCTGCACGATTAATCGAAATCGAACCGAAATGAAAAGCGCGATTATGAAAGCGCAAAGGCTGTGATTTTAATTAAATAAACGCCCAGCGTGTTAGTGAAGAGCGGCTCTTATAACGTGCTTTTGAAAAAACAACACGTGTCAAACAACTTCACAAACTAGTTATGTGAAGTGTTCATAAACCTGTTGTCCAACAAAATACGTTTAATAACAGGTTTTAACTCCCTTCATATCGTCAGTCGAGTGTTTGTGAGCTGACGTGGCTTCTTATCGCAGAATGAGGCAGACAATGCTTTATTTTATAGGCAGTGATAAAGTCCATGTCAATCAGCACTGCTTTATTATTAAGAAAATACCTGAGAAGGCTTGAAGAACTCAAATACACCATATCTTGATGCAGTCGTGTGTTTATTGTCCTCATGTTTAATCAGTCAAAGCGTTTCTATCTTCCTTTTATTCAGCCTGCAGCGCTAGCTTAGCTTCACATTTGGGATTTCATGAAAACAAACGATAACTTCTCTAACGCAAATGTGGAGTTTCAGCTCGAGGGCGCCCTCTGGCCTCCAGTATGAATGAAACTTTTTGGTAACAAATTAGAAAAATACTCTAAATACATTTATTTGACAATCCATTTGTTTTTCTTAAATATACTGGCGTTTTCTTCCCCACGGTGGATGCATAAGGCTCATATTTCATATTAAAGACATAGACTTTAAGAAATTGATATCACAGATAAAAAGCACAGATTTTTATAATAATAATTTTACAATAAATCCCTAGACCTTTCTAATGATTTGTAGTCAGGCTGTCTGCATATTAGGTAACCCAGCAGTTTTGTTTTTTTTGTAAAATAAATGTTCTGTAAAATATAAATAGTAGTAGTAGTAATATTATATTGTTATATTTATTCTTAAATACTGAAAATGAAAATGTTATTGTAATAGTAATATTTCTTATTTTGTTAAATATTTTATTTAGCAATAATAATAATCATAATTATTATTAGTCATATTAATATATAAACACAAAATGTTACACACACACTCTTTTCATTTGTAAAAGAAAAAAGTCCTTCAAATTGTGATTTTAACCAGAATAATCGCAATTACATGTTTTCCCCAAATCGTGCAGCCCTAGTAGTTTTTCACCAGAAATGCCACTGTTAAAGCTGCACTATGTAAGTTTTCCGTCCGCTTGAGGTCGCCTGTTCAAAACAAAGGCGTAGTTTGATGACGGCACGTTTGAGCGCAGAATCATGGGACATGTGGTCTTCACCTCAGCCGGTGGGATAGGACTCGGGCAGAAATCCTGTTGATGGATGTGATTATTAACGTTACTGTAGTGAAGCAGAGCAGGACGAGTGTTGTGGAGCTGAGGAACCGCTGGAGCGATTGTTAATAAGATGAACGCAGCACACGCCTCGCGAGCAGCGGGACTTTTATTATGCCACAGTCGCCACTTCCGCTCCTCCGCTCATGAGTGTGAGGTAA
Source organism: Gobio gobio (assembly GCF_949357685.1). Lineage (NCBI taxonomy): Eukaryota > Metazoa > Chordata > Actinopteri > Cypriniformes > Gobionidae > Gobio > Gobio gobio. The sequence goes on from NC_137120.1 coordinate 39,175,638, forward strand.
CGCAGCTCTGTTGATCATATTAGACACATCTGAGTGTGTTGATGATGGGATGGCGTTACTCTGTGCGTTCTCTCGCCGCTGCTATGACACTTGTTCACACTGCAGTAAGAGTAAAGCGCTTCTGCAGAATAAAACCGCAAACCGAGGGGAACACGGATATGATGTCATCGACAGGCCACGCCCTCACACGATTCCTCGGGTAAAATAGCATCTCACCATTTACAAATAGTCGGAAACATATGGGATATTGTAAGTACTGAACAAAATATATAACACTGGCCTAGAGGTGTTTGGATATTTTACTGAAAACAAAATTACATAGTGCAGCTTTAAACATGATTATTTTAAAATTAAGTTGAAACAGTAGCTATGGAGAGTTGCAATTGACCTATCGGTAAGCCCCGCCCCCCCTTAGTTACTGTTGCTAACTGTCTTACAATGACAGCTGTCAGTGTGAAAACCTTATCGCAAGTTGTTTTTGGACCCAAGCGGCTCCTCCCGCAGTTTCTCTTGAAGCCGATACGGAAGTGAGTTAAACTGCAGTTCATGGACTGGCCACTAGAGGCAGACTCCAGAAGGAGCAGAATCTCATTGAGCTCATGTTAAAATGGCCAACTTTACAGCAGAAGAACACATGTTTACAGTCTGGGACAAACTGTGCTTTTGGTCTATACGGCTAATTTTGCCCTTCATGGCGACTGTGAGGGGGGGGAATTTCTTTGTTAGTCATTCGTTTACATTATATAAAGCCTTAAAGTTCTGCATAATTAAGGGCGTGGCCACTTTGAGTGACAGGTGGATTGCCGTTTGTCTGCTGTCTGTTAGTCGTCACCTCAGCTCCGCCCACGTCCCGCCTCTTTGCCCATTTTCTGTTATCCGGGAGTGACTCGCTGACAAGATGGCGACGGCCGGCTCCGCCCACTTTACGCTTCAAAATGGCTCTTCAGATCCTATGAGTGACGTCACGGACTCTACGCCCATATTTTTTACAGTCTATGAGCGGACCCCGGCCCGATTGATGGCCCAACTTTACTGATGGTTTATGAAGTTTATTGTGTCCTTTTTCACTTCAAAAAAATCACCGTAAGAGCTGAACAAACAAAGCATAAGAAGTGCGCATTAACGCCTAATTCACAAACTCTCTCGCCGTTGCATTATCATTAACATACACAGCAAATTACACGTTTTCGTCGTCAACACTTTTCATGTTCCGCAGGGTAAGATTCAATTCATTTACATTTAATCATCTTAATATGGAGATGCACTGAAATGTAGACCTTCGTTTATGTGTTTTTGACCTTCACTGTTAAAGGGATAGTTCACCCAAAAATTAAAATTAGCCCATGATTTACTCGCCCTCAAGTCATCGGAGGTGTGTATGACATTTTTCTGTCAGTCGAGTTATATTAAAAATGTTCTGGCTAATCCAAGCTTTATAATTGCAGTAATAGTTGCTCTGTTTTTGAAGTCCATAAACAAATGCATCTGTCCGTCATATAACTGCATCACACGGCTCCGGGGTGTTTATAAAGGCCTTCTGAAGCGAATCGATGCATTTGTGTAAGAAAAATATCCATATTTAAAAATGTATTTCATTTTTTTCTATGGCTCTGCATCAGCCGTCCCCGCGCCATAACTTCCAGCGAATAAGGTCAAAATACCGGCGCGATCATAGATATATACATAGATTCCTCATTAGTGCCTGCGTGGATCGGTCGAATGAGGCATCTACGTATATATATCTTTGATCGCGCTAGTATTTTGACCTTATTCGCCGGAAGTTATGGAGCTGGGAAAACTAGATGACATTCGGCTGATAAGAGGTTAAAAAAAACATAAATACTGTTGGGTTTCTCGCAGAAACCGATGGTTTCGTGTCTTCAGACATCAATGTGTCACCACGAGGCGCATGGTTTAATAAGGATTTGTATGTCTATGTGTTTTTACTCTCATTGCTCTCATACTCTAAAATATCCCCATTGACATCATTATACGACTATCACACTGCAACGGTTGAGTTAAAAATCTTCATTTATGTTCTACTGAAGAAACAAAGACACCTACATCTTGACTTGGATGCCCTGGGGGTAACAGATCAACATGAAAATTTCGTTTTTGGGTGAACTATCCCTTTAACGTTACATGACGTGAGAACAGTTAGTTATAGCAGGGACTTAAATCATAACTTAATGAGAGTATGACCACCAGAAAATCCTCTCAGGATCCCTGGAATCAGTGTTACAGTACCTCAGGCACATCGCTTTACCATATTTGTAGCATAAACACCATCAAACCGACGAGAGCTTCGGATTTTCCAATGTTTATTGCGCTGAAACCTAAAGCTGTCCGAGTTCCGGTCCCAGCGCAACTGATACTCAACTGCCATTGGCTCATCTGCGTTCGAGGGGCGGGGCTTACCAATAGATCAATTGGTTTATATTCTCAATATACGGCATCTCAATAAACCCGTCTCCGGCGTGTTGACTCCGATTGTTCGAATATTACAATTAAATAATACTTAAATCGATATGTCATCCTCAATAAACCCGTCTCCAGCATGTTGCCTCCGATCATTCGAATATTCCGATCTATGATGACCTCTGAGCTGTAAAGCTCCCAGAATAATAATAATAATAATAATAATACGCTGTTTGTTAATTGGCCAGAGGAGAACTGGCACCCCGACTGAGCCTGGTTTCTCCCAAGGTTTATTTTTCTCCATTAGGTCACCTGATGGGGTTTTGGTTTCCTTGCCACTGTTGCCTCTGGCTTGGCGTGCTCAGTTGGGGACACTAAATTTTTCAACTAAACATCGAAATAAATCTGATTAATAAACTAAATTAACCATTTAAACTAAATTACTGATCTAATTATTGATCCAAAGCCCATACTGTCACTGTATGATAATTGAAATGAACTGATGACATCAGCGTTTTTTCCAGAATGGCTATACAGGGAGTGCAGAATTATTAGGCACGTTGATTTTCTGATCATATTTTTTTTCCAGGCACATTTGACCAATTCCAAACCACAATAATCCTAATAACTACTATTGATTTAGTATTTAATAATGTATAAGTGATATATAATTGTTCATGTACCACTGTTTGAAGAATTCATCTTCCAGAATCTGGCAGTACGTTTTGGGAGTTCATTTTAGTCCATCTCTGCAAAACGGACTTCAGGATTCAAACAGTGGTACTAGAGCAGGGGTCGGGAACCTTTTTTGACCAAAGAGCCATTTTTTCATTTTTGGTTAATGCATTTTTCCAAAAGAGCCACAGAAAAAAATAATATTAAATTATTATTAAAAAACATGTTTTTTTTCCCCAATAAAATTTCAACAATAGTAATTATTAGGTCCATAACTAAAAAAAACACATATGCAGAAAACAATAAATAAATTGCCATATGGAATTTATTGTGCAGGGCTTTGTGAGGTTGAGTTATAAATCCTCTTTGTGTATGTGAACATCTACTGTGTTTACGTGAATACTCGACTTGGCATTTTGATATATTTATGTAGTCTATTAATCTGACGTGCAGCCGAGGACAAAGCTGTGCTTGTCCGTGTTGCGCTCGGAGCGCGTGCACAACATCCTGTCAGTAATTCAATTGTCTTTCGTGACTTATCACGCTTTTATCATTCATTTTCGTCAACTGAAATCTACGTGGATTATCATAAATACACATTTATTTATCACAAGGGTCTCTGCGGCAAAAGCGAAAGAACCCGCGGGTGAAATGTTTCGAAATGTCTCTTTCCACAACAGACCACCAGTTTCAATAAAAGGTGATATTAAATATTGTATAGCCTACTTTTATATTTTCGCTGCTGTTCTAAAAATGGTTTTCGGTTACCTTAAACAAGCCACAGCTGCTTGAATCACAGAGCAGAAGCTGTTACCACAGAAACGCAAGTGGTTATTGTTTGCTGTCGCGAGACTCGCGACTCGTGACACTCGCTAACAGCACTGAACTTGCGCGGCCGGTACAACTTGAATATTAGTTATTATCATACGTTTCATTAACTTCGGTTGGCTGTACAACAAGGGAATTGTAATTGGCTGCTTTTTTTCTGCAGAGAGCGGATCTCTGTTGATGTGTCTAATTTTTTTTATCGATCATTTAAAGGGTGAGAGATGAGCCACATTATTTTTGTCAAAGAGCCAGGTGTGGCTCGCGAGCCATAGGTTCCCGACCACTGTACTAGAGGATGTGGTGCTGGTCCTTCAAGAGTCACTCTCAACCTATCTGTCCATAAAGCCTATAAAAAAACCTTCTTCATGTATTTTACAACACTTCAGCTTGTGATTCTTATCTAGTGGGGGTCATTTTTAGGATTCTTTACCTAACTGAAGTCTCTGAGATCCTGACACCTGCACTTCTGGAGACTCCAGGTAGGTTGCAGCTTTGGAAAATGGTGGCGCTGGAGACTAAAGGGTTCCTGATGGTTTCACCCTTAATTCTTCATTCTTTTGCAGTTAACAGGTGTCTTTTCTTCACCACCTGTTTTTGTCAGATCCTGCTGACCCAACGAGCATTTCACTGTCCAATGGTCATGCCTTAACTGCAATGTCTAGTATTGCATTAGTATTGCATCCTTCTCATGGGCATTTAATACTTTTTGACTTTTCAGTCTGAGTTAAATCTCTTTTTTGGCTCAATTTATCTGTAAAAGAAAACATGCCTAATAATTCTGCACACCTGAATATAAGGTGATTTTCATTTCCAGCCTTCATGAACAATTATATATCACTTATACATTATTAAATACTAAATCAATAGTAATTATTAGGATTACTGTGGTTTGGAATTGGTCAAATGTGCCTGGAAAAAAAATATGATCAGAAAATCAACGTGCCTAATAATTCTGCACTCCCTGTACAGCTGAATAAAATTATGCTGCATTATTTTCCTGTATATCACTGTAAAGCTGCTTTGAAACAATCTACATTGTTAAAAGCGCTATATAAATAAAGTTGACTTGACTTGACTTATATTTTCATTTGGTGACATTTTAAATGTTACATATTTTAGGCCCACTATAAAAGAACTCAAGACCTGCAAGCAGCAGTTGAGACGCTTGGACCGAATCATTCAGCAGAGCAACATCAGGTGAGGTCTGTAATGAACGAGTTCTGTTCTTCTACTGAACCAGGCTAATGTATTACTCGTTGAACAGGTCATCTCAAGAGATCAAAACGCAGGACTCGGCAGACTCTGTGTTAAACACGGATAACACCGGCATCCAGCACCTGGACCCGTCTACCTGCAAGAGACACCTCAAGGTGTGTGAAGATGTGCTTTTACTATTTTAATTAGTGCTGGGGGAAATTAATCGTGATTAATCGCAACCAAAATAAAAGTTTGTGTTTATGTAATATAAATGTGTGTGTACTGTTTATAATTATTATGTATATATTAGGGCTGTCAAAAGATTAATCACATCGAAAATAAAAGTTTGTGTTTACATATGTGTGTTTACTCTGTTAATTATTATTTATATATAAATACACACACAAGCATGTATATATTTAAGAAAAAAATATTATTTTTATATATAAAACATTTATATTTCTATATATTATAGATTATATAAATGTATATACATGCAAATATTTCTTAAATATATACATGAATGTGTGTGTATTTGTATATAAATAATAATTAACAGAGTACACACACATTATGTAAACACAAACTTTTATTTTGGATGCGATTAATCGCGATTAATCTTTTGACAGCCCTAGTATATGTATACACACACACACACACACACGCATGCATGTATACATTTACAGGGTTTCCGCAGGGTCTTAAGTCTACAATTTCAAAATCAGAATTTTAGGCCTTAAAAAGTCTTAAATTCGCAGTTCTAGGTCTTAAATCATTTTAAACAGGTCTTAATTTTCCTATGTCCATGTAACGCTACCTCTAATGCTCATTGAAATGCTCCCACAGCGTTTTAGAATGTTTTTTTTATTTTATTTTTGACTATTGTGAATCTAACATAATACAGTAAATGTGGTACTCTAATTATGAAAAAAAAAAAAAACGTGCAAATTTCTGGAAATTACCACCACAAATTCAGTCATTTTGATCTCAAAAATCACCAAAAAAATATTGTGATGGGATTGAGCAAGTATATCGATACAAGTTTATCGAATTGTTCAATTTGAATAAATACGTTTACTTTGCAAGTAATTTTGTGACTGCATTTCCTTTATAGGTCTTAAATTTAATTCATAATGGTCTTAAAAAGTCTTAAATTTGACTTGGTGAAACCTGCAGAAACCCTGATTTAAGAAATATTTGCATGTGTATATACTGTAAATTTAATTTCTTATATATATAAATGTTATTTTTCTTAAATGTATACATACAAATGTGTGTATTTTATATTTATATATACATAATAATTAATTATACACACCACACACACACATTATTTAAACACAAAATTTTATTTTGGATGCGATTAATCACGATTCATTTTTCCCCAGCACTAATTTTAATATTTGTGTTTTTTATATATATTTATTATTCAAATTAGAATTTGTTTAGTAATTGTGAACAACTGAAAGTCATTATTTTTGTTTATTTATTTTGGGGAGGCTTATTTTTATTGATTTAGATTTTTCATTAAATTCAAAAATAATTTATAAATTCCATACTTAAATTATTATTATTAAAAATCTCTTATTCATATTTTTATTTCTTTTTTATTATGTAAATTACATTTTTAGTAGATGCACAACTAAATCAGTTTTATAGTTTTTATAGTAAATAAAATAAATGAATATATGAAATAAATTTAGTTAACTTGATGTACTAAAATAACTAAAACTGAAATAAAAATAATATAGACATATTAAAAAATAAAAATACTACACACCACACTGAAAACGGAAAATATGAAAATTAAAGCAAATTTATAATAATTTACTAAATAAAGATACTAAAATAACACTGCTTTGAATCTGAATATTAATGGTTTATATGTTTCTGGATGTTTTTCAGGATGTTTGCAAGGAACTCGATGTGCAAAATGTCAATCTTCTCATTTCTGCGGTGAAAGTTCGATGCAGACAGGCCGGATCTGCCACCAGACTGGAGAAGGTGAACTTACAAATGACTTAGATACAATACAGTTTTTAAGTTGCTTTGGATAAAAGCGTCTGCTAAATGATTAAATGTACGTAAATGTAAATTTGCTCTCATCTATCACAGTTGGAAATGGCGTACTGTGATACTACTCTTAGATATGCTGTATGCAATATGTATAGAATATGATTTAAAACTATTTTTTTAAGGAGTAGTTACAATTACAATTGTTTGCCAAATTTTCACAGGTGAAATCCAGTCATTTTAAAGGGTAAACTTTATAGACTAAAATAACTAGCTTCTGGCGGAAAGTCATACGCAATTGGACTTGCGCTAAAAGAGTGACCCCTGACGTGATGTACAGGAGAATCGCAAGTTTGACGTCAACAAACTCAAGCCCCTCTTCTCTTATATCGAAATCCTCCGCCATTTCTTTTTAAAAGTTCTTGTTTTAGACTCTAATTTATCTTCTGTGCTTCTGTGTTCGTCAATACGCATGCGTCCGGAGTTACTCTTTTAGCGCAAGTCGACTCGCCTACCGCTGACCGCCGGAAGTTCGTTATTTTAGACTGTAAAGTTTTAAATATGGATATTTTTCTTACACAAACGTGCCACTTCGCTTCCGAAGGAGCCGTTAACCCCTTGGAGCCGTGTGGAGCAGTTATATGATGGATAGATGCACTTTATATGTTGAATGCACTAAATATTCAACTGTATTACTGATGAGCTCATTTCAATTATCACAGTCATAACTGAGAGAAAAAAAATTGAAAATATAATTTTAAGTCATAACAGTGAGATAAAAAGTCAAAAATATGACATGCTAAGTCATAATTATACGATAAAATGTTGAAAATATGATTTTAAAAGTCCTCATTATTAGATAAAAAGTAAAAAATATGATTTTATAAGTCATAATAGTGAGAGAGATTTTAAATGTCCTCATTATTAGATAAAAAGTCAAAAATATGACATGCTAAGAAGTCATAATTATATGATAAAATGTTGAAAATATGATTTTAAAAGTCCTCATTATTAGATAAAAAGTCAAAAATATGACGTGCTAAGTCATAATTATAAGATAAAATGTTGAAAATATGATTTTAAAAGTCCTCATTATTAGATATAAAATCATATTTTTGACTTTTTAAGTCATAATAGTGAGAGATTTTAAATGTCCTCATTATTAGATAAAAAGTCAAAAATATGATTTTAAAAGTCATAATAGTGAGAAGTCGAAAATATGATGTGCTAAATCATAATTATAAGATAAAATGTTGAGAATATGATTTTAAATGTCCTCATTATTGGATAAAAAGTCAAAAATATAATTTTATTAGTCATAATAGTGAGATAAAAGGTCAAAAATATGACGTGCTAATAAGTCACTGTGAGATGAACAGTTGAAATTAGGACTTAAACAATTCTGAGATATCTAAATTGTGATTAAAAGTCCTAATTATGAGATAAAAAGCTGAAATTAGATTAATAAAAAAGTCTTAATTATGACCAAAACACACACTATGACATTTAAGAGATGAAATCATGCTTTTCCTTTTCCTTTTTTTTTTAAATGTGCTCTTAATTTTTTGATTCACACTTATAATAATAATATTTACATTGTTTTCATTTTGTGAAATATATTTTTTACATGTGTTTTTACAACAGAAAGTAATCAAACTCACTTTAGCTTTTTATCTAAAACAAAATATATAATATTTGCATGCAAATGAACTGCATTGGCCAACAGAAATACGTTTATACAACTGATCATAGTGTGCAATATGTATCCAACAGCAAAATGCGCTCAACTTGACTTTCTGTTGTCAATGCGACAAATAAATGATGCTTTTGACAAAAAAACAAGATATTTGTATGAAAAAATGACGCAACTTTGCCATATTGAACTGTGGTGTAAAAAAGGTAATGTGACAATGTTTTTTTTGCGTAATGCATACTATTTAACATACTATAGTATGCAGTGCGCTACTATTCCATTCGGACGGTAGTCGATGTCTTTCTGACATTATTATGATCTGGTTTACCTGGCAGATCCTACATGACATCACCACTGTCCTGACCAATCCGAGGGCTCCATTGGGTTTGCTGAGGCAGCGTGTCCAATCTAACCTAGAGCTCGGCTGGGAGGCGGAGTTGGAGCAGATTATTCCCACCCTGGATGTTTGGAGACAACAACTAACCTCTCTAGCAGTGAGTAAAACCTGCTTAAAGTTTGGGCGATGAATTTAACTAAAGGTGCGGTCACATTGAGCTTTGTTCGGCAGATTTTCGTAGGTGAAATTCATTAATTTCAATAGGAATCCACGTAATTGGGAACTACGCCCCACTTTGATAGTGACTTTGTACATCGTCACACTATTGACAGTATATAATGTATATATGTTTTTGCAATTTTTTATTTATTTAATTAAAGGTGTGGTGGAAAATACTGTTGTTCTGCAAATTTTCACTGGCAAATATTCATTTTAATAGGAATCTACGCGATTGGGAACTTTCTTTGAGGGGGAAAGATTTAACCAGCAGAAAGCTAATTGGTTTAAAGCAGAGTTAATTTTGATTTAGTTTTAGTCATATTTTATTTATCTGAATTGTTTTACATAATGAATTAAGCATTACATAACCGACTGTTACATGAATACATGCCAAAACTGACATTTTGACATCATTGTGTTGTTTTTGATAATGTTGTATTTCTGTTTTAGTTTGTGTATTAGGTGTGTAATTTCAGTTAACATTTAATTTCAAGTAATTAATCTTTTTTCATGGTTTTAGTTAACTAATATAACCCTGATACTTTATTGAATAATATGTCATACTGTTCTAAGTCTTTCCTCCTGACTATGAATTAAAAGGGAATTAAATTGTACAGTTTATTGTGTAATCAAAAACGTATATATAATGCGTGACTTTTAATTATAAACCAGCTCTTAATACACCGGGACTCTTATTTTGAAATGCTAGCGTCTCTATTCCTGTTGCAGCTGCTCATTGAAGTTCAGGTGAGAGAGATAAAATATGCCTCGTTACAACCATCTAAAACATATTATTATACAAACATGGTAAAGTAAACATTGTCATTATTCCTCAGCATTAGTTCATAAACATGACCGGTCATAAATGTGTGTTATTGATTGATTGAGCCGCTCTGAAGCGCTATCGCGTGAGCCTGTAGTGTAGAAGCATTTTTTTACGGTCTATGGTAGAAGCTCAACAGCTCCGTGTTTTCCCGCCGTTAGAATTCAAATATGTGCATCCGTTACTCAGGACATCAGGGGCCGGTTGCATAAACTGTTTAGACTAGTCTTAAAAGTTAGTCGTCTATTTTTTCTTCAAGACTGTTCTTAACTTTTTAAAGTCAGTTACATTTAAAGTTAGATTGGTCTAATTTGAATCAGAAAAGTAAGACTGATTACCTCTTGACTAATTGCTAGTGTGTCAAATTAGTTCTTAAGACTAAACATAATGACTAAGTTTATGCAACTGGCCCCGGTTCTGACTGGATCTCTTCCCTAATCAACCCTCGCTAACATTTCCATCTCGTTTTTATTCGTTGATGAAAATGACAGTAGATTTTCCTCATCGTTTTTGTCATCCAAAGCTGGTTTTTATGTAGTTATCGTCTCGTTTTCGCCATTGAAAAAAATGTCCAAAAGAAAAAAATGAACACCGGTTTAAAGGGGCTTCATACATCGCTACACTATAAACTAAATCTTTTCACAAATCTTTGCAGAAATTTTAATTTAACTAAAAGTGTGGTCAAATTTACCATTTGATGAATCTTTGCCTTCAAAATCCAGTCCCTATTGTACTTTCCCCCCTCATATCACCCTGAGACGAGAGAATTATGCAAACAAGCTAAAAAACACAGAAATATGTTTTTATAAGCTGTCGACCCAAAAAAACGAGCGTTTAAGAAGATAAAAGTGGATACAGGCAATACGAAGTGAAGCTTCAGCAGGAAGAATGGGTCAATTTTGGGATCCTGACACTCAGTATGCCTCAATATGTCTGTGTGCAGTAAACAACATTTTGTCAAATATCCAAATGTCCGTTTTATATATTATATTTACTGTCGCTGATTACGTTCCCCTCTAGTCGCCGTAGTTCTCAGTGTAAAATGACCCGTCGCGCTCTGTCTCAATGGCCTGAATCCACTTTTTTGTACTTAAACGCTCGTTTTTTGGGTCAACAGCTTGTAAAAACGTCTGGGTTTTTGCTTTTGGGTTTTGTTTAGCTTGTTTGCTGTACACTTTGTCACATATCAGCTTTTATACATTGTTCAGTTTTTTGTTATAAGTCCGAAATGACAAGGAGGCAGCCTTCCGCAATGCAAAGTCAATGGAGACTGTTTGATTGTTTTCCCCCCCAGTGGGCGTGGCCTTCAGATTATGACGCGTGTCGCTCTGTCTCTATAGGTCAACCCGCCCATAGGGGAGGGATCTCACTCACAGAATGTAAATGCGCACGGCCGCTCGGATTGGGCATTCATAACGGAGCGGTGCAGAGCAAAGCGAGTGTTTCAACTTTTCCATGAATTCCTATGAAAGTTTAGCTTCCTTAGGCATGATCTGAAAACACGCCAGACTGGACACGCATGGTGAATGATGCCATGCTTACCTCAGCTCTTCTCGTGATGAATGAGCTCTGACTCCTGCTGCGTTTGAGACGCGACTTTCGTTCGGCTCACTCACACGTTATTGAAAAGACACGTCCAGTTTTTAATTGTAGTGTTTATTCTCTAACTGAACTAAATTATTTTATTACTATGAATATCAAAATGGCGGTGCGTAAGTGATAAACCAGTAGCCGTGGCTTTGGGAGTGGCCTCGTTCGGCAGCGAAGCAAGTGCATTCTGGGAGTTGTTGTCTTTCATCCAAATGAGACAAAAATAAATTTTCTGTCTTTTCTCAGTCTAGAAGGCTCCAAATTCAAACATAATTGCACATTTCTACTGCATAAATGGCCCAGTTTAAATACACATTCATCTTCCCAGTGCTGAAGTACCAGTGTTAATTTTGACAGCAAATTTTGATTTAGTTTTAGTCATAGTCTTTTGACTAAAATGCCATTTAGTTTTAGTCATATTTTAGTCACCTGAATTGTTTTAGTCGACTAAGTATCATAAGATTTTAGTCGACTAAATCTAGAGTATATTTAGTCTCCTAAAATCTAATGAGTTTAGTTAAATTGTAATACATTAAGCATTTAAGCATTACATTGAACTTGAACTGACATTTTGACATCATTTTGTTTTTGACATTAAAAATACACGAAAGAGCTCAATTCATTTTTTGGCAGTTTTTTAAAAACAGTTATATCGTTTTTATAACTTTGTATATCTGTTTTAGTCAGTAGGCCATATAAGCTAAAGCTTCAATTAAGTTTTTATTTTTATTTTCAAGTAATGACGTTTTTTTAAACGGTTTTAGTTAACTATTATAACCCTGATACTTTATTGAATATGTGTCAAATACTGGTCTTACCTCCTGACTATAAATTAAATGGGAATTAAATTAAATACAGTTTATTGTGTAACCAAAAACGAATATATAATGCGTGACTTTTAATTATAAACAAGCTCGAAATACACCAGGACTCTTATTTTGAAATTTCTGTGCCTCTATTGCAGTTGCAGGAGCTCATTCAAGTTCAGATGAGATAAAATATGCATTGTTACTGTCTAACTGTCTAAAACATATTACTATATAAACATGGTAAAGTAAACATTGTCATTATTCATCAGCATTAGTTCATAAACAATTGCCTGGCATAAATGTGTGTTATTGATTGATTGTGAGCCGCGCTGGATTGGGGATGCGTGAGCTGTGTTTTCCAGCGGTTAGATCAGTTCAGATCAAATGTGCGCATCTGTTACTCAGGACATCAGTTCTGACTGGATCTCTTCCCTAATCGTCCCTCCCTAACATTTTCGTCTCATTTTTATTTGTTGAAAATGACAGTTTCGTCATAGTTTTTGTCATCCAACACTAGTTTTTATTTAGTTATCATCTCGTTTTCGTCAGTGAAAAAAGGTCTAATTTTCGTCAACGAAATTAACACTGTGAAGTGCCCCTTTAACGAAAAGCTATAGGCTATTTTAACACCACTCACACAGAAATATTGCTAATATGACCTTAACTGAAGAGGAAATCATTGGGTTTGAATGTGATTGGTTTGTTTTACTAGGATGTTCATCGTGCCCTCGTCAGACTGGAGAAGAGATTATTGCCATGGCAGCCCGAGGCCAGAATAGCCACATCTCCAGATTGTGTCCGGGTGGAAGACTTGATGCTTATCCTCGACACGCTTCTCGACGAGACCGCGTCAGACGACAAGGTAAATGCAACACTTCCCCAAGTGTTATTTTTTTTATTTGTTTGAAAATAGGCTCATTTAAAGGGTAACTAAACCCTAAACCAACTTTTTTTAGTTAATGATCTGTAATACTGGGGCTTTATTAATGCTGTTCATTGATTCGAGTAAATGTTTTGACATTTGAGTATAAAGTGTTTTAATTCTATAAAATATGGTGTAAAACCGCCAAAGTGCTGCCCTCTTAAGGTTGAACGGTGGCTACTGCAGTTGAATTTTCCTATTGGACGTTGTGGTACATCGTGACGTAGGATGGTACCTCCAACGGCTCACTATCCGCGCCCCTGGCACGAGCTCACCACGCCCTCAGAAATGTTTCCCCCAATCACACGATGAGAACGGCTTCACTCCAGTATGAACTGTCATGTTACATGAAGTAGAAACATTATGAATGAAACTCACTTGACACTTGCTTTAACATTGTATTGAAGAAAATACGGTTAAATAATGCAGTTGTCAGTACACGTCAGGCTTTTCTTGCGATATTATTGCCGCCCGTCATGTGTACAGATAATTTTCATACATGAGACGCGCTTTCGAACCCGGACACGCAAGTGGTTGCCGCGGACGCAGATAGATTAGGTCAGTTCTCTTGCGCGGCTGCTTCACTAGCTTCATCGGCATCGGGAGTTAACGCAGTTTGAGCTGCGGCTCGCATTGATAAGGCTCCGGGTTTGTGTCTGTTACAGACAATCCACCCTCCTCTACTTCACGTCAAGGTAGGAGAAATGACCGCTCTGTTGCAAAGCTGGCGTCACTCCAGTCATTCTCCATCTTTGCGACTCGCGAGTCTGACAGCTGTCAATCAATCCGTCACTGCGGGTCTCAGGTGCACGCCCTCCGCTCAGCCCCGCCCTCGGTTTGTCCCCTCTGTGTCCGCCGGGCTCTGCCCACTTTTCCAGCATTTTTTGAAAATTGCCAGTGGGTGGAGTTAAGCTCTGAGCAGGGGTTTAGTTACCCTTTAACAAGTCCCCTTGAGTTAAATAGTTGAGTTTTACCGTTTTTGAATCCATTCAGCCGATCTTTGTATCTGGCGGTAGCACTTTTAGCATAGCTTAGCATACATCATTGATTCTAAACTGGTCATTTTTTGAATGAGATGCTAATGGCCTAAGACACTTTCAATATTTTTCCTATTTAAAACTTGACTCTTCTACAGTTACATCGTGTGCTAAGACCAACTGAAAATGAAAAGTTGTGATTTTCTACACCTATATGGCTAGGAACTACTTTCTCATTCCTGCGTAATAGTCGCGGATCTTCGTGACCGTACCATGGCTGCAGCGGCGCAATGATTGGTTGGTATTCTGGTGGTAGTTACACCTTCGACTTACTATCACAGCCCTTTACAACACACAGAACCATGGCTAATCACAGCTAAATCCACAACACAATTTGTCGCCTGCAAGCCTGAAACTTTCTCTGCAACTACACAAACTTAGCGCCGGTCACATTGAAAGTTACCCAGCTGGGTTACTTTCAGGCGCTGTAATATCACTGCCATGGTACGGCCGCGAAGATCCGCGACTATTACGCAGGAATGAGAAAGTAGTTCCTAGCCATATAGGTGTAGAAAATCGCAACTTTTCATTTTCAGTTGGTCTTAGCACACGATGTAACTCAGGGCTCGACATAAAGCCGGTTCACGTGCTTGTCCTTCGGACAAGTAAATCTGTCATCCACTTGTCCGAGTAAAAAATGTGCTTGTCCGGAAAAAAATAAAATAATAATTTTGTGAGTGTGTGTTGTAAATAAAATGTATTCAATCAGCTTTGACATATGCATATTTGTGATATTTTTACCTTTTATAAAGGGCATTTTCCCCCTAATCTTATTAAATATAGGCTATGATTCAGATTTCCTTTTTATATTCTTAAATTGGATCAATAAATTAAATTAGAAGACGACACTGGCTGTTACCAGTCAAATTAAATAATTTACACTGAAAAATTACAACTGCATTAAATAAAGTTATGAGATTGTTTTAAATATACAAATAAGAAATGCTGGAAAGATGAAACTAAACCACCAGTAGGTGGCGCAAGTGACTGTCTGAATGAGCGAGTCATTGAGTCGATTCGTTCAAACGATGATTCATTCAAGAATGAGGCGGTTGTTTACGAATAGGTCATTGAATCTTTGATTCTATCGATTCATTCAAAATGCTGAATCATTCACTAACACACACGCTGTTGCTGTGACGCTCGTTCTGCTGTGATCTTTTGGAACTATTTTCGCTGCTGAAATGGAACAAAAACACTCAATATTGCATCAAAAATGTAAGTGACTTAATGTTAATAATTGTTTATGGAACTGTCATATGAAATCAGTGTCATTTTCAGTCGTGATGTTATTCAGGAAAACAGCACTCTTGGGAATGTGACGTTGCAACTGTATCATATGTTATAAATATAAATAAACTCTACATTTTTACGGCAGTGTGTTAACTGAGTTTCTCTGTGTGAGCGGTGCACATTTGTTTCGATTTCTCCTCGAGAGGCTGCGCGAGCGTCAACAGTGCAACGTTACCGTCAGGTCATTATACATTATTATCATTCACTGTCAATCGCCAATTACAGTAATGAATGCAGAATCATTCTTGCATTTGGGTGATTCCCTAGTTATTTTTGTTAATGACGGTTTATCAGGATACTTGTCCGTCGGGCAAGTAAAATTATTTTTCACTTGCCCCTTCAAAAAATCCACTTGTCCCGGACAAGCGTTAATGTCGAGCCCTGTAACTGTAGAAGAGTCAAGTTTTAAATAGGAAAAATATTGAAAGTGTCTTTGGTCATTTTTTGAATGAGATGCTAATGGACTGATTAGAATCAATGATGTATGCTAAGCTATGCTAAAAGTAGTGATGCACCGATCATGATTTTACATGGCCGATTCCGATACCGATTTTTTTTCAATAAAACTGGCCGATTCCGATACCAATTTCCGATTTTTTTTTTTTACACAATAATAGAGCGAAAGTATACATGAACAAGATGTTTATTTGGTATTTAACAGGCTAAATTGGCTTTTGGCTCATGAAAACAAGTCCATAATCTGAAATTAACGGGAAATTGAATTGGAAATGAAAAGGCTGAAAGGTGAAATTAAAGGCAACAACTGCATATTCTGCAATCCAAACAAAGACGTTACTTAGCATCAGCATTTGTTTTTAAATTCAGTGTAAAGAAAAAAAAGTCTTTACCAGTGAAATTAAATAAAACCGAAGTATATAATTGTTCCAAACTGTTGAATCAAATAATGTTTAGTGCAACGAAAAAAACTAAGATGCTACAGCAGGTGCTTTTTAAATCAAATTAAGTAAATTAAGTCAAATTAAGTTAATTTTAAGGTAAAATAAAAATGATCATCCTATAGGCTACAGAACTGATAGTATTTCATTTCTAAAGTGCAGCATGTTCTTCTTTAGGCTACAAAAAGAAGTATTTCGGCTTTGTCACAAGTTAGTCTGTTTCATTCTCATCCGATCCAACACGTGAGAAGCTGATCTGAACAAACGCTCACTATCTGCACTTGTGCAGGGCGGAGAGGTAAGCTCGCGCAACTTCAGATCGCGCAGGAAAGCGGCTCTTCATTCCCTTCAGCATCTCGTCTCTTCCCTCAGTTCTCCAGTTTCCGTTTGTAACACAGTGACATGTGACATGTTCGTGTTCGCGAATGATTGTAATATAGGCGCGTATGTGCACGCGGGCGCACTTCCGGAAAAATCGGCAGAAAAATACAAAGAAAACCGGCCGGTTGCCGATCGCGCGCTAGAAGTAAAAACCGGCCGGTTCCGGTTTTTGGCCGGTCAACCGGTGCATCCCTAGCTAAAAGTGCTACCGCCAGATACAAAGATCGCTTGAATGGATTCAAAAACGGTAAAACTCAACTGTTTAACTCTAGGAGACTTGTAAAATGAGCCTATTTTCCAAAAAAAGTGGGGTGTTCCTTTAATAATCCGTCAGCTGATGATATTCTCCACGTTCCTCAGGTTCTGCGGAGTCCCACCAGACACACCCTGGAGTCCATGGTCGCCCACTTCCAGAAACTCTTTGACGCCCCGTCCCTGACAGGAATCTATCCTCGCATGAATGAGGTCTACACCAAACTGGGCGAGATGAACAACGCCATGAGGAACCTCAGAGATGTTCTGGACTTGGGTATTGAGATTTCTAAACGCCTCCAGATATATCTGAGCTAGGGGTCGACCGATACGGATTTTTTTTGTGCCGATACCGAATTTTTTTTTCATCAGCCTTAGCCGATGACTGATACGGGCTGCCGATTTTCTTGAGCCGATACTGCTTTTGCTCCCTCAATTTACATCATAAAAATGACACAATGATCAGGATGATAACAATTTAAAATTTTTAAAAAGGAACATTTATTGAACAAAAAAAAAAAATACATTTAACAAATAGTAAAAACAGGTGAGGTAGAACAAGAATAAAAAAAAGTTTCAATAAATTCTGAAAATAAATATTTAAGCATAAATAAAATAATTACACTATTGCACACAGTATCAACAAGCGAGCAGCATAATAAAGTGCACACTGACTGTTCTATACTTCATTTTTAAACTATTTACAACCTAGTCATTTAATGGTTACACTCTAAGAAATGCTGGGTTAAAAATAACCCAAGTTGGGTTGAATATGGACTAACCCAGCAATTGGGTTGTTTTGACCCAGCGGTTGGGTTAAATGTTTGCTTAAAACAACCCAATCGCTGGGTTAAAACAACCCAATCGCTGGGTTAGTCCATTTTCAACCCAACTTGGGTTATTTTTAACCCAGCATTGTTTAGAGTGTAGGTGCACTGAACTTAATCTCTTGTAGAGCAACACCAGCGGTAATTCAGGAAAAAATCTCCCAATGCTCCACGTGAAACTTCAGTCTTTCCACCTTTTACCATCGTGTCAATTCTCAGTTGATTTTGATTAATATGCGAGAGAGTCTGAAGACGGTGAGAGCTGCCCTGTGGACGCCTGTCTGTAAATAATGCAGGGAAAAATATCGGCGAACGCAGCAGCCTTGCATCGGCCGATACGCGTAAAAATCGCAAAAATCAGCCCGATATATCGGTCTAACACTAGTCTGAGCATTATCTACATCGGGGGTTTTCAAACTTTATGAAGCCAAGGACCCCCAAATATAACAAACCTTTTATGAGGGACCCCTTCCTAAAATCCATCTATATATTTTTATATATGAAAAAAACATTTAAACTGTTAGATAAATAGTAAGTGACATTATAAATACAACATATTGTTTCCAAACTTAAATTGGCTATACTTTAATATTGGATGTATAAACCTGAAGAACATTTTTCAATGAAACATTATTTATATATCAGGGCTCGACATCATTAACGCTTGTCTGGGGCAAGTGGATTTTTTGAAGGGGCAAGTGAAAAACAATTTTACTTGCCCGACGGACAAGTATCCTGATTAAAACGTCAAAACAAAAAATAACTAGGGAATCACCAAAGTGCAATAATGATTCTGCATTCAGTGTAAGTGGAGATTGATTGTGGATAATAATATAAAACCAACTGACGTTAATAAGCTTGAGCTGTTGAGGCTCGCGCAGCCTCTCGAGGAGAAAATCAGAAACAAATGAGCGCCGCACACACACAGAAACTCAGTTAACACACACAGTTAAAATTGTGCAGTTTTTATATTTATAACATATGATACAGTTAAGCAACATCACACTAACAAGAGTGTTGTTTTCCTGAATACCATCACGACTGAACATGACACTGATTTCATACGCCAGCTCCATAAACAATTAATTAACATTAAGTCACTTACATTTTAGAAGCAATATGGACTGTTTTTGTTCCATTTCAGCTGTGAAAACAGTTCCAAACAAATATCACAGCAGAACCGTAACACATCTCACAGCAACAGCGTGTGTGTTAGGGCTGTCAACGAATATTCTAAATTCGAATATATATTCGAATAGTTTTTAAAAAATGAATTTCGAAGGTGAAAATTAATATTCGAATAAATAAAAAATGTGGAGGAAAAAACGCCCGCGGTAGAAGGGGCGTGGCTGTCTGCTTTGCGAGTGGGCGCTAGCGCGCCTGAAGCCTTGTTTACTATGGCCTGTCTCCGCAGCGCGAGCCTCCGCTGACTGCGCGCGCTCCTCCCCAAACGGACGAGGTGTTTATATTTGACGCGCTCGCCGTTGTGCTTTTCTTTGAGACGACAGATGGCGACTCTGAGTAATTGTTCTATAAACTATCAGGAAAAGCGTCGAGAAGAAGTGGGCTAATGTACACAGGTGACGATATTTATTTTAGTACACTTCACCGAAAACCACACTACAAAAGAATCATGTAAAACAGATCAAAATAAACCTTGATATTACTTGTGACATGAGAACAAAATGTATGTAGAAATGTAACGTTAACTTATACAACTCAATTTATGATATCTAAATGTTTCCTAATTTCACTAAACACTTTAGTGAGTTTTCACTTAGTTTCGTGAACTTTTCTTTATTAAACGGGCTTTTTTATGCTTTTGTAGGCTCGTTTTGTAAATATAAGCAACTAATTTGTATGTGCAAACTGGACCAGCCTTACTTTGCATCGCCCGCCACAAGCTCTCTGTCTGCAACACGACAAGAGGCCATAACGGAGAAATTAATTTTGTTCATTTGTAAGGACATGAGAGCGATCAGTGTCGTGGATGAGGCGGCTTCAGGGAGTTCTGTCAAGCAATGAAGCCGAGGTACTGACTGAAGAGATATTGCATGAATGAAGGATAAATGCACTGCTTCCACTAGTTTGATTATTTACCGTTTCATGTCAAGGAAAAGTTTCTTGTTTAACACAGCACAGCTCGCTCGGAGCGTTCAATAATATGCTGTAAAACTTATATTAATATTTGTTTCAATCACTGAATGAAGCCTGCTATATTTGGGACAAGAGTCGCGACCTTAAATTGCTTGCACAAAACTCTTGATCAGTCTCAAAATGTGTGTGTGTTCATTTAAACCGTTATGCGCAGAGAGCGCGAGGGCGAGAGAGAGTGAGGTCTGCGGTCTTTAGCCATTAGTTGATTTACTTGTTTTTGTGTAGGTGTAATACGTTGTCAAATATGTTTAAACTTAAATAGACTACCTATATAAGTAGTTATGTGTCTTTTGTATTCATTTGTCCTGTTATTGACGTAATGCGCGTCATTGATAAAATGCGCAACCAGATGTTCGAATAGTTTGAATATTCTTGCTTTTTTTAGAGGGAATATTCGAACGTCATTTTTGAGCAATTTTGACAGCCCTAGTGTGTGTTAGTGAATGATTCAGCGTTTGAATGAATTGGTTGAATCAAAGATTCACTGACCTATTCACAAACGATCGCCAAATTCTTGAATGATTCAGCCGTTTCACTGAATCGACTCAATGACTCGCTCATTCAGACGGTCACAGCGCCACCTACTGGTGGTTTAGTTTCATCTTTCCAACATTTCTTATTTGTGTATATACAAAAATATTTAAAATAATCTCATAACATTATTTAATACAGTTGTCATTTTTCAGTGTAAATGATTTAATTTGATTGGTAACAGCCCTATAGTGTCTTATTCTAATTTAATTTATTGATCAAATTTAAGAATATAAAAGGAAAGCCGAAGTATACCCTATATTTAATAAGATTATGGAAAAATGCCCTTTATAAAAAGGTACAAATATGACAAA
The DNA here is from genome assembly GCF_949357685.1 of Gobio gobio. NCBI lineage: Eukaryota > Metazoa > Chordata > Actinopteri > Cypriniformes > Gobionidae > Gobio > Gobio gobio. The sequence continues at coordinate 39,196,850 of NC_137120.1, forward strand.
TATGCATATTTAAATATGTCAAAGCTGATTAAACACTGGTGAGAATATTGCTTCAGTATAGATTATATTTACAAAAAAAATCCGGACAAGCAAATGTTTTACTCGGACAAGTGAATGACAGATTTACTTGTCTGAAGGACAAGCGTGTGAACCGGCTTAATGTCGATCTCTGTATAAGCAACTTTCACAATAAATGTGTGTAAGCAGAAAGTGTACTGCCTTGAAAGCCCAGTAAGGAAGATAAAGTGGACTATAGTGAGAAAAACTTACTAGAAAGACAAAGCAAACACACAACTCTGGAAAGCATGTATACATCAAGGAAAGAGAGAAACATTTAAAATTGAACAGATAGAATGTTTGGTAGACTTTAACCATTTTGTCTTTTATTACATTTCTGGGGAACCCATAGAAGCTTCTGAACCTCTCAGTTTGTAAACCCCTGATTACATGAAGTGTGAGCTTCCTCTTCCTCTCTGAATTAATGTGGTCATATCTTGTGACAGATGATCGAGCGCCCCATAGCGAGGTTGTCAACAAGGTAGCCGAAATTGTGGCCCAGTCCGGAAATGTGGCAAGTCAGGAGCTCTATGGCCTTCTGGAAAGCGGAGACATTGACAGGTATGTCCATTTTTCTTGTTCGAATTTGTGATTGTGCTCAATTCAAATTTATTTGTGTAGCGCTTTTCACAATACATATCGTTTCAAAGCAGCTTCACAGAAAATGCGTCTACATTACAATTTAAATTGACTTGTACATGTTATGCATTTCAGAAATGCACATATACAAAGCACACAGATTCGCTAACTATCTATTATTAATCAATATAATAACTATGGCACAGACATAAGAATACATGTTGTTATGAATAGGGTATATGCGTCTGTACAACTATGTGGCAAGCGACAGTATTTCAATTAATTTATAAATATACTTTGGTTCTTTGTCAAATATTTTCATAATACTATAACTTATAACTTTAAATTTTAAGTAACTATATGAAGAAATTAATATTTACAAGTTTTGCTCATTATTTTATGATAACTAATCCATTAATGAATTGAACCTTATTGTAAAGTGTTGCCAACCTTTTTACATTATTGGACAATTTCTTGCTTTGTAAGAATGGTTTATTATATATATATATATAAAAAAAATTTAATATGAAAATGTTTTGCTTTAAGAACCTTACAACAAAGGAAGATATTTGGAAGAATGTTTGTAACCAAGCAGATCTTGCCCCGCCATTGACTAGCATAGTAGGGGAGGAAATACTATGGTAATCAATGTCAATCTTTCTTTAACAGCAAAACAAAGACGTATATACCTTTAGCTTTATTTTACCTATAGGTTTGGGACAACAGAATTTTCATTTTAGGGTGAACTATGCCTTTAAAGGAACACACCATTTTTTTTTAAAATAGGCTAATTTTCCCGACTCCCCTAGAGTTAAACAGTTGAGTTTTACCGTTTTTGAATCCATTCAGCCGATCTTTGTATCTGGCGGAAGCACTTTTAGCATAGCTTAGCATACATCATTGATTCTGATCAGTCCATTAGCATCTCATTCAAAAAATGACCAAAGACACTTTCAATATTTTTCCTATTTAAAACTTGACTCTTCTACAGTTACATCGTGTGCTAAGACCAACTGAAAATGAAAAGTTGTGATTTTCTACACCTATATGGCTAGGAACTACTTTCTCATTCCTGCGTAATAGTCGTGGATCTTCGCGGCCGTGCCATGGCTGCAGCGGCGCAATGATTGGTTGGTATTCTGTGAAACATGGTGGTAGTTACACCTTCGACTTACTATCACAGCCCTTTACAACACACAGAACCATGGCTAATCACAGCTAAATCCACAACACAATTTGTCGCCTGCAAGCCTGAAACTTTCTCTGCAACTACACAAACTTAGAGCCGTAAGTTACCCAGCTGGGCTACTTTCAGGCGCTGTAATATCATTGCCATGGTACGGCCGCGAAGATCCGCGACTATTACGCTGGAATGAGAAAGTAGTTCCTAGCCATATAGGTGTAGAAAATCACAACTTTTCATTTTCAGTTGGTCTTAGCACACGATGTAACTGTAGAAGAGTCAAGTTTTAAATAGGAAAAATATCAAAACTCTTTGGTCATTTTTGAGCGCGATGCTAACGGTCTAATCAGATTCAATGATCTATGCTAAGCTATGCTAAAATTGCTACCACCAGACCGGCTGAATGGATTCATAAATGGTAAAACTCAACTGTTTAGGCTCATCTCCCCTAGAGTTATTTTCAAAAATAGTGGCGTGTTCCTTTTAAGCTCAATTTGCATGAGAATGGTTTCAGGAACAACCTACAAAAAAATGCATGAAGGCTCATTCGGAAACTGCTGGTGTTTTCATTTGTATTTCACAGTATCATTGTCAAGCTGAAGGAACATGAGGAATTCTTCCCGGTTTTCCACTCATTTATACTGGAACTTCTGCAAACGCTGGGTGAGACCAAACTTTATTCGTTCAACTATACAGTCAGTCAAACTCAAATGTAAAGTACACACAGTTCATTAGTATTCTAGTGCACTACAATCTGAACATAAGCACAGATGTAGTCTTTCTAAAAACACTGTCAGACGATAACCTTGTTTTGTGGCATTATTTTCCCAGACGTCCCGACTCTAGATGATGTTTTACCGACTGTCCGCGTTCTCAAGTCCACGGCGTGACTAAAGGCTGATGTGTTGTAAAGCACCATGTGATTTCAGAACTGATTTGCTGTGTGTATTAGACAATGTGATATCTTATAAATAAATTAGCATTTTTGCTGTGTGTTTTCTGAGTCAGCTCAGAACAGCACGGAAAGTTCGTATTAAAAATTTCTTAAGAAACTACTTTTTTTTTTTTTTGGTAGAAATAGTGCAGAAGCCGTCCATCATTCGCCTTCCTCCGAGGAGCTGCAGTGTCCTTGCAGTTTCTCCATGATCAGACTGTTGGAAGGTGCGTTAGTGATCAGGGTCAACACAAAAGTGGGCGTCCCTTTTGATACGTGACGTATGACTGTACAAGACGCCAGGTCCTCGATGTGAAAGCCAGCGTGACGCTGAACATCCTTCTGGAGGACGGAGTCCGCCGTCTGATCGCCAAAAAACTGCAATAAGAAAAATGTGTTATAGATGAATGTACACACACTTTTACACGGCCGTTTAACACTTTAGAATAATGGTCATTAGTTAATGTATTAACTAACATGAACTAACCATGAGCAGTACATTTGTTACTGTATTTGTTCATCTTTGTTAACGTTAGTTAATATAAATCCAGCTGTTCATGGTTTGTTCATGTTAGTTCACACTGCATTAACTAATGTTAACAAGATTCTAATAAAGCATTAGTAAATGTTAAAGGGTTAGTTCACTCAAAAATGTAAATTCTGTCATTAATGACTTCCCCTCATGTCGTTGGACACCCGTCAGACCTCCGTTCATCTTCAGACACAAATGAAGATATTTTAGTGTAAATCTGATGCTCTGAAAGGCCTCCATTGGCTCAATGCACTTTACACTCTCAAGACCCTTAAAAGGCACTAAAGACGTCGTTACAAAGTCCATCTCACTACAGTGGCTCTACAATAACTTTATGAAGAGGCGACAATATCTTTTATGCGCAAAAAAACCCTAAATAACGACTTATATAGTGATGAACAATTTCAAAACACGGCATCATGAAGCTTCGAAGCGTTATGAATCAGTGCTGAAATTTGGCGATTCAAACCGCTGAATCGACTCAGTTTGGCGGTTTGACACGCGATCCGAATCATCATTCGGCTCAGTGATTCATAACGCTTTGTTTTGAAATCGTCATCACTATATAAATCGTTATTTAGGGTTTTTTTGCGCACAAAAACGATTGTCGCCGATTCATAAAGTTATTGTAGAGCCACTGTAGTGAGATGGACTTTGTAACGACGTCTTTAGTGCCTTTTAAGGGTCTTGAGAGTGTAAAGTGCATTGAGCCAATGGAGGCCTTTCAGAGCATCAGATTTACACTAAAATATCTTCATTTGTGTCTGAAGATGAACGGAGGTCTGACGGGTGTCCAATGACATGAGGGTGAGGAATTAATGACAGAATTTACATTTTTGGGTGAACTAACCGTTTAACATTTACTAATGCTTTATTAGAATCTTTGTTAACATTAGTTAATGCAGTGTGAACTAACATGAGCAGCTGGATTTATATTAACTAACGTTAACAAAGATTAACAAATACAGTAATAAATGTACTGCTCATGGTTAGTTCATGTTAGTTAATACATTAACTAATGACCATTATTCTAAAGTGTTACCCAGTTTTCAACTAATCACTTAACCTTTTCTGCATTTTTCCATTTATTTAAACGTCAACAGCATTTTGGGGGCTTGACAATGCAAACTGTGTAAAACTACAAAAACACGAGTTTGTGAAAATGGTAATGCGCATTACTGCCATTGACATTAAAGAACACGCTGACTCTTTGGGACTTTATCTTATTCACCGTATCCCCAGAGTTAGATAAGTCCACACACACACACACACACCATTCTCATCTCTATGCCTTAACTCTGTCTGATGCACCACCGCTAGCCTAGCTTAGCACAAAGACTGGAGGTGAATGGCTCCAGCTAGCCTATTGCTCAATAAGTGACTAAATAACGCCAACATTTTCCTATTTACATGTTGTGATGTGATGTTACATCGTGTACTAAGACTGACGGAAAATTAAATTATGCAGCGCCTAAAAATCGGCTAACATGACAACCTTGGCGTTATTTTGTCACTTATTGAGCAGTAGGCTAGCTGGAGCCATTCACCTCCAGTCTTTGTGCTAAGCTAGGCTAGCGGTGTGTGTCAGACAGAGTTATGGCACGGAGATGAGAATGGTGTGTATGGACTTATCTAACTCTGGGGGATACGGGGAATAAGATAAAGTCCCAAAATTGGGCGTTTTCCTTTAAAGACAATGCCAGTAATGCGCATGACCATTTTCACAATCACTAAACTAACGATACCGTTATCGAGTTTATGTTTCTAGCATGTTAAATGTTTGGCACCAGTTTTAGCATAGCTTAGCATAGATCATTGAATCTGATTAGACCGTTAGCATCTCGCTCAAAAATGACCAAAGACTTTCGATATTTTTCCTATTTAAAACTCGACTCTTCCATCGTGTACTAAGACCAGCGGAAAATTAAAAGTTGTAATTTTCTAGGCCGATATGGCTGCAACTATACTCTCATTCAAAGTTTTAAATAGGAAAAATATCCAATCTCTTTTGTCATTTTTGAGAGAGATGCTAACGGTCTAATCAGATTCAATGATCTATGCTAAGCTATGCTAAAAGTGCAGACCCGGAGATCGGCTGAATGGATTCAAAAACGGTAACTGTTTAACTCAAGGGGAGTCGGAAAATGAGCCTATTTTAAAAAATAGTGGCGTGTTCCTTTAATACGCTTTTAGTCATTTTCACAGATCCGTTTAAACATCCGTGACAATGTTGTCGCCTGTACGCGAAAAATACAAAAGGAAAAACAGTAACACTTTACAATAAGGTTCGTTAGTTAACTAAATTAGTTAACATGAACTAATAATGAACTGCACTTATAAAGCATTTATTTATCTTTGTTAATTTCAACATTAACTAATGCATTATTAAAATCATGTTAACATTAGTTAATGCACCATGAACTAACGTTAACAAAGATAAACTAATGCAGAACGGAAGTGTTGTTCATGGTTAGTTCATGTTAACTAATACAACCTTATTGTAAAGTAGGCATGTGCCGGTATCAAATTTTCATGTTGCGATTAATTGCTGAAGCTTTTATCACGGTATACGGTATTATCACGATATTGAAATAAGTTGCAAAAAAAGTGTTGTCATACAATAACAGGTTAAATCACTTTCTTATAACAAAAGAACCAAACATTTAAATACAATAAAGCAATACACAAAAATGTATAAAGTAAAAAAATATTTAAAACAGATTAAAGTGCAAAAGAATTATAAAGAACAATAGGTATGCTGAAATGTACATTTAACTAAGATTAATACATGCTTTAGAAGTATTTTTCATTGTCAGCTTGTTAATGAAGGAACTAATGTTAAATACTGGAGCCTTGTAAAGTGTGTGATTGAACAACAGTCAGAACATATTCAAACAATATCTAGGGCATGTAATTTAGTCCAGATTAAAATATAAAATGCAAGTTTGAAAATGAATAGCCTTAAGTCTTTAAGTATTATGTATTAGGTTATGTGATTACTGGGGAAACGGCTGCATTTCTGCTGTTGCGTCAGCGCCCTCTGCTGTCGATGTGCACTTCAGCGTCTCCTCATTCCGCCATGTGCTCGGCTCATGCACGGTCTATTTACATCAGTGTGCGTTCCTCTTTGACGTGTTGTTCATTTTAAACGGTTGATGGGTAAAGTATTCTTAAAATTCATTCTAAAAATCTGAATAATTCGTAAGAAATAATTATTCACGGTATTTTGAAGTGCCCACGATAACAATATTGTGCATGTTCATTATTGCGGTATATCGTATTACCGTTTACCGGCACATGTCTATTGTAAAGTGTTACTGGAAAAACGTTTGAGTTTTTAGTAAACGCCCCCTGAGCTCCAAGCATCTGTTTGGACAGATAAAGGTACTCACAGCTTTCCCTGACAATGGGTTGATGAAATCGGCCCAGTATCCTCCTCTCCACAGCGTGAAGCAGATTTCTTTAGCACCACTGACAAACTGCAACGAATCATGTGTGTCAGCCGTCTTAACACACATTTTAGATTCACCACAAGGAATAATTCACAGTTTACAGCATAAATGGGACAAATTCATTCGTGTGTGTATGTGTGTGTCAGTATATACATGTATGATGTTACAAAAAATTAGTTTGAAATGAATGCTGTTGTTTTGAGCTTTCTATTCATCAAAGAATCCAGATCAAGTGTGACCGTTTCCTCACAGATATGAAGCAGCACATTAGACTGATGTCTGAAGGGTCATGTGACATTGCTGAAAATTCAGGAATAAATTACATTTTCAATTAAAAAACATTTTAAATTGTAATAATATTTCACAATATTACCGTTTTTACTCTATTTTTGGTGAGCAGAACAGACTTAGTATAAATCTCACCTGCCCAAAACTGTTATATGCTATATTTTGATTTAAAACTATGAATCATATATGTTCTATCAATATTCACCTATTCAATATTTTTAACTTCTGATATATTCACTTATCAATGAATATCATTGTAATATAGTAATTAAAATCAGCAAAAAAATATGCTGTATATACACACACACACTATAATATTAGACAATGTTAAATATATTAATACATTTAATTAAATGTATAAATATGTATATAATAAAACCTCAATTAATATATACAGTCAGAATTATTGGCAGCCCTGGTAAATATGATCAAAGATGGCTGTAAAAATAAATCTGCAATGTTTCACAAAAATCAAACCTTTCATTGAAGTAAAATAATTGAAAGTCGGGGGGGAGGACAATATGAAATAAATGCTTTTCTCCAAAACATGTTGGCCATAATTAGTGGCACCCCTAGAATTTTGTACAAGTAAAAATATTGTATCACATTAATATTTACGTTTTTTAGCACACCAGCGTGATTAAGAGCATGAGATTGTCCAGCTATGATTTAATAAATATGAGGAAACAAAGGCCAAATTCACTATAGAGGTAACCGGCTCCAGCTAGCCTAGCTTAGCACAAAGACTGGAGGTAACCGGCTCCAGCTAGCCTAGCTTAGCACAAAGACTGGAGGTGAATGGCTCCAGCTAGCCTAGCTTAGCACAAAGACTGGAGGTAAATGGCTCCAGCTAGCCTACTGCTCAATAAGTGACTAAATAACGCCAACATTTTCCTATTTACATGTTGTGATGTGTGTAGTTACATCGTGTACTAAGACCGACGGAAAAAGAAAAGTTGTGATTTTCTAGACAGTTGGCGCAATGAAAAAAGGCTAATTCCGTCCAGTGTTGCCACAGTTACTTTGAAAAAGTAATCTGATTACTCCTTTAAAAAGTAACTAAGTCACTTTACAGATTACTCTATTTTAAAAGTGACTAAGTTAGTTAACAAGTTACTTTATTAGTTACATTCAACACCCCTGCCACCTCAACATAAAAATTACAACTGTTTTTGCCAACACTCACTTTATAGAAAGTGCATTTTTAACAGTAACGTCAACTATGTATCTCCTGATATTTTAAGTTGAAATAAAAAAAGTTCCCTAAAAAAAAACACGTTTTAATAAAAAATGTAATAAAGACAGTCTTTCTTGACTTCACTTAACATAAATAGTCTCCCCGAGACGCAAGAAGAAAGCAAAAATATTAGGGCCGGGACTTTAACGCGTTAATTAAGATTAATTACGCAAAAGATAAATAACAATTTTAACCACACTTATTTTTGCACCGCGGAACGTTTTTCAATGAATGAGTTTCGACGGACCGATTATACTGGAGCACCAACTAGCGTTCTTGACTTCTGACAACAACAAACCACAGTGAACATGAACGAAGAAGCTGACGAGACCGCTTTGCTTGGCCCGTGGATGTGAAATGTTGTTTTAAAAAACGAAAAGATGGAAGCGTCGACAAGAGCATGGTTGTGTGCAAGCTATGCAACAAGGAATTTGCGTATCACCGCAGCACATCGAGCCTCAAATATCACCTCAACGCAAAACACAGGAGTTAGCGTGGACGTTAGCCCGACTCTGAGTAAAGTTACAAGGACCTAAATATGCTATTGCTACACTTAATGGCAAACATTGCACTGGTCTGCTGGACTGAAATAAATAAACAATATTTCGTTGATTAAGCTTATGTATTCAGTCATTATTCAATGGTATACTAAAAATCCATGTGAAAAAAATTACTTCTCACTGTTCTCAGGTCAAATATTTATATGCGATTAAAATGCGATTAATTTCGATTAATTAATTACAAAGCCTCTAATTAATTAGATTAATTTTTTTAATCGAGTCCCGGCCCTAAAAAATATATATTTTTACTAAGGAAAATGACAAAAATAGTAACGCACAGTGACTCGGATAAGTAACTTTAATCTGATTACTGGTTTGGAAATAGTAACGCGTTAGATTACTCATTACTGGAAAAAAGTAGTCAGATTAGAGTAACGCATTACTGACATCACTGCTTCCGCAACATAACCAACGTGACAACCTGTTCACACAGAGAGCGCTGGGGACTATTTTCAGCCGCTGTGTAATATCATTACGCTCATGGGGCGGCTCACAGCTCTTGATTATTGCGCAGGAATGAGAGTATAGTTCCTGCCATATCGGCCTAGAAAATCACACCTTTTCATTTTCCGTCGGTCTTAGTACACGATGTAACTACACACATCACAACATGTAAATAGGAAAATGTTGGCGTTATTTTGTCACTTATTGAGCAGTAGGCTAGCTGGAGCCATTCACCTCCAGTCTTTGTGCTAGGCTAGCTGGAGCCATTCACCTCCAGTCTTTGTGCTAAGCTAGCTGGAGCCATTCACCTCCAGTCTTTGTGCTAAGCTAGGCTAGCTGGAGCCATTCACCTCCAGTCTTTGTGCTAAGCTAGGCTAGCTGGAGCCATTCACCTCCAGTCTTTGTGCTAAGCTAGGCTAGCTCGAGCCATTCACCTCCAGTCTTTGTGCTAAGCTAGGCTAGCGGTGTGTGTGTCAGACAGAGTTATGGCACGGAGATGAGAATGGTGTGTGTGGACTTATCTAACTCTGGAGGATACGGCGAATAAGATTAAGTCACAAAAAGTCAACGTGTTCCTTTAAGTCTATTTATAAAAAAATTAGGGCTGTCAAAAGATTAATCGCGATTAATCACATCCAAAATAAAAGTTTGTGTTTACATAATATATGTGTGTACTCTGTTAATTATTTATATATAAATATACACACATTCATGTACATATTACAAAATATTTGCATGTATATACATTTATATAATATATATAAATATAAATGTTTTATATATAAAAATAATATTTTTTTCTTAAATACATTTCTTGTGTGTGTATTTATATATAAATAATAATTAACAGAGTACACACACACATATATTATGTAAACACAAACTTTTATTTTGGATGCGATTAAGCGCGATTAATCTTTTGACAGCCCTAAATATATAATGTAATTTTCCAGTCAAACTCACATGATCCAGCAGTTTCTCCCGATCTCTGATCAGCTCCTCTGTTCCCAACATCTGGTTCTTTGGTGTTACCGTGACGACAGTGATGGGACTCATGGGCAGCACTGGGAAAAACAGCTCTAACTCTGTCAAAACAAGGGTTTGGTTATTAAAAAACAGTTCTGGTAAGTCTGTATTTCTGTGAGGTGAAGTGTGTACCTTTCTTGAGCAGCTCTGGGCAGGAATGCATGGAGCACTTCACACTGGACTGGCTGAAATACTGCTCCGCTTTACTGACGCTCTGCGCCACCAGAGAAACCTCTTTACCCTGAACACAGATCAGCTCAATAAACAACACAACTCCACTGTTTAATGCACTGAGACAGAGCGTATTTAGGCCACGCCCACACCGACAATCCAACGCTCTCCATAGGCCTTTATCACAGAGGAATTGAATACCGGAAGTGCGCGTCGAAGCAGTGCTGATTCTTCCGGTTATGCATGTTTTCAATGTGCTGTGAACACCTAGCTGAACAAATGACAATTAAAATAAGCATCTGGAGGATGATTTAAAAATCCAGACATTTTCAGAGACAGGAGAACAGATAAACTGATCATTACTGTGTACAGGATTGTCCAAACTCTGTTGAACTTGTAGTTTTTTAATCCGACATAAGCCGAGGGTCGTAAACATACGTGATTATTTCACCACACGGTGTCAGTGCACGTCTAAATAGTGTCCGCGATTAAGTGTGTGAGACATGACGAATAAGATCTGAATCAACATATTGATTTGTATTAATATTTTAGCATTGTTCTGTCACTTTTCATTGACAATCATTTCACTGTAGCCTACAGTATATGTAATTCACACATTTATGCCAAAATTCAGTCACGCTGTTAAAGTATTACTGTTTAAGATTAATTAAATGCTTAACATCGTTTACTTTCTTTAAGGCAGTTACCGCGCATTCATTCATCTATTTATTACATGAAAATGAACCATGGTTTTTATTAAAAATAAAATAAAACATGGTTATTGTAGTTTATCATGGTATTTGTAGTAAAACTAATACAAATGGTAGTCAATCCACGAAAAAAAAAAACTAATAAAATCATGGTTAACTTTCGTAAGGGTATTTATCAGTCAAATTAATTAAAAAATGTAACAACAGGTATGAAATATGATTAGCAAGAGATACGTTGATGTTAATGAGAAGACAATCACTGGACTGCGGCAGGTTAGAAATGTATTTATTATTCAGAATGCACATTTGTATGGGAACATTTCAGCAGGCTGACGATATGAGACGTAAACATCTGCAGTTTGGAAATGCATACAACACACAAACATACAACTTCATCCCACCATATCAGTCTCACCCACGCTCTCCTCTATTCTTTTAGTGTCAGGAAATGGTCAAATCTGAGGTAAGGATGTCATTATTTAGTATTAGAGCACTGGATCGCTGCAGTTACACCCGCGTTTTTATTGAGTCTCGATGGGACCGGAAGTAGAGGTGCACTGCTTCACTTTCCGGAAATAGGAAGTGTGATAAAGGCCTATTGACTTTGATTGACACGAAATTTTTCAACTAAACATCGAAATAAATCTAATTAATAAACTAAATTAACCATTTAAACTAAATTACTGATCTAATTATTGATCCAAAGCCCACACTGTCACTGCATGATAATTGAAATGAACTGATGACATCAGCGTTTTTTTCCAGAATGGCTATACAGCTGAATAAAATTATGCTGCATTATTTTCACACTGTAAAGCTGCTTTGAAACAATCTACATTGTTGAAAGCGCTATATAAATAAAGTTGACTTGACTTTGTATTGCGTGAGGCTGCCTCATTGTCATTTCGGACGAAAAAAAAACAGAACAATGCCTAAAAGCTGATAAGGTGTACAGCAAACACAGAAATAAGTTTTTCATAAGCTGTCGACCCAAAAAAACGAGCGTTTAAGAAGATAAAAGTGGATAAAGGCAGTAAAATGTGAAGCTTCAGCTGATGAATGGGGAAATTTTGGGATCCTGACACTCAGTATGTCTCAATATGTCTGTGTGTGCAGTAAACATTTTGTCTCTTAAACGGTTAGTTCACCCAAAAAAGTAAATTCTGTCATTAATTACTTCCCCTCATGTGGTTGGACACCCGTCAGACCTCCGTTCATCTTCAGACACAAATGAAGATATTTTAGTGTAAATCTGATGCTCTGAAAGGCCTCCATTGGCTCAATGCACTTTACACTCTCAAGACCCTTAAAAGACACTAAAGACGTCGATACAAAGTCCATCTCACTACAGTGGCTGTACAATAACTTTATGAAGAGGCGAGAATAGTTTTTATGCGCCAAAAAAACCCTAAATAACGACTTATATAGTGATGACGATTTCAAAACACGGCCTCATGAAGCTTCGAAGCGTTATGAATCAGTGAGTCGATTCAGCAGTTTGAAGCGTTATGAATCAGTGAGTCGATTCAGCAGTTTGAAGCGTTATGAATCAGTGAGTCGAATCAGCAGTTTGAAGCGTTATGAATCAGTGAGTCAAATCAGCAGTTTGAAGCGTTATGAATCAGTGAGTCGAATCAGCAGTTTGAAGCGTTATGAATCAGTGAGTCAATTCAGCGGTTTGAAGCGTTATGAATCAGTGAGTCGAATGATGATTCGGATCGCGTGTCAAACTGCTGAAATTTGGCGATTCAAACTGCTGATTCGACTCAGTGATGCATAACGATTCGAAGCTTCATGATGCCGTGTTTTGAAATCGTCATCACTATATAAGTCGTTTATGTTTTTTTTGCGCTATTGAACTATTCTCGCCGATTCATAAAGTTATTGTAGAGCCGCTGTAGTGAGATGGACTTTGTAACTTTAGTCTTTAGTGTCTTTTAAGGGTCTTGAGAGTGTAAAGTGCATTGAGCCAATGGAGGCCTTTCAGAGCATCAGATTTACACTAAAATATCTTCATTTGTGTCTGAAGATGAACGGAGGTCTGACGGGTGTCCAACCACATGAGGGTCAGTCATTAATGACAGAATTTTCATTTTTGGGTGAACTAACCCTTTAAGAAAATATCCAAATGTCCGTTTTATATATTATATTTACTGTCGCTGATTACGTTATCCTCTAGTCGTCGTAGTTCTCAGTGTAATATGACCCGTCGCGCTCTGTCTCAATGGCCTGAATCCACTTTTTTGTACTTAAACGCTCGTTTTTTGGGTCAACAGCTTATAAAAACGTCTGGGTTTTTGCTTTTGGGTTTTGTTTAGCTTGTTTGCTGTACACTTTGTCACATATCAGCTTTTATACATTGTTCAGTTTTTTGTTATAAGTCCAAATGACAAGGAGGCAGCCTTCCGCAATGCAAAGTCAGTTTTGATTGTTTGATTGTTTTCCCCCCCGGTGGGCGTGGCCTTCAGATTATGACGCGTGTCGCTCTGTCTCTGTAGGTGTTCTGATTTTTTACCTGATATTCATGAACAAACTGAGCGAGTATGAACTCGTGCCTCTCTCCGCTGGATGGGGAGGCTAACACATCTGGGGCCGTCCGGTGGAGCGGGACCTGCATCTGTAACTCCGTCCCTTTGAGGTGACAGTCGAAACCCACGTTGCCCGGCAACTGGAACCTTTGATCTTGAGGCCCGAACGGACCCATGGTCTCATCTGGCCATACTGTTCTAGGACCTGTCAGAAACACCATTCACAAACATTTAATGTTACATATAATAATACAAATGTATTTATATAAAGTATCAATTTATAATCAAATTGGTGCACACACACACACATATATATGTATACACACACACACTCATATATACGCATAAACACATATATATATACACACACACACAAATATGTTAACACACACACAAATATATATACACACACACATATATGTATACACACACACACACACTCATATATGTATACACAAACATATATATTTATATATATATGTACACACATACATATATATATACACACACGCACATCCATATATATATACACACACATATATATATCTATATACACACACACACACACACTCATATTTATATATATATATATACACACACACACTCATATATATGTATACACACATACACTCATATATATGTTTACACACACACATTATATATATATATATATACACACACACACACACACACTCATATATATATATATATAATATATATATATACACACACACATATATATGTATACACACACACACACATATATATATATAATATATATATATATACACACACACACATATATACATGTATACACACACACACTCATATTTATATATATATATATATATACACACACACATACATGTATACATACACACACACTCATTTTTATATATATATATATATATGTATACACACACATATATACACACACACACACACACATATTTATATATATATATATATATATATACACACACACACACACACTCATATATATGTATACACACATACACTCATATTTATGTATACACACACACACACACGGACATACACACACATTATATATATATTAGGGCTGTCAAAAGATTAATCGCATCCAATATAAAAGTTTGTGTTTACATAATATATGTGTGTGTACTCTGTTAATTATTATTTATATATAAATACACACACAAACATGTATATATTTAAGGAAAAAAAAATATTTTTATATATAAAACATTTATATTTATATATATTATAGATTATATAAATGTATATACAGTATATACATGCAAATATTTCTTAAATATATACATGAATGTGTGTGTATTTATATATAAATAATAATTAACAGAGTACACACACAGATATTATGTAAACACAAATTTTTTGTTTATTATCTCTTATTATTTCTATATATATATATATATATATATATATATATATATATATATATATATATATATATATATATATATATATATATATATATATATATATATATATATATATATATATATATATATATATATATATATATATATATATATATATATATAGAAAAAAAATTCTATATATATATATAGAAATAATAAGATAAATCACACTATCTACCGGTACACTATAATATTAAACATTTTATGTTAAGCAAAAACATATATGTATATATAATACATATTAATAAATAAAACCATCTTAATAGATGTAATAAAATACATAAATATGTTATATAATAAAAGTATATACAATTCTATATTGTTATAGATATAATATCTAAAAATTTAATGTTATTTGTTAGTAAAATGGATATAAATAAATTATACACGTAGAACGATATGTATTAAGTGTATACTATATATATTTGCATTTCATTTTATTTCAAATTTTACATTGTTATACACTGTAATAATAAACAATGTTAAATATAATACAATTAAATTATTAATTTAGTAATATAAATATAACATGCATGCATAATAGGGATGCACTGATAGGATTTTTTGGGGCCGATACCAAAAAACAATTATTGGCCGATACTGATATTTGTCACTTGCCCTCTTATTTGAGATGTTGTCATTAAAATTAACATTAACTTATAGCCTACTAGCTAGTTTATTCCTGCAATATCAAATCATTTCTGATGAACAAACACTGGATCCTTTTAACATTCAGCAGGACAACATCAAGACATCAATACAACAGAAAATATGAAATGTGCTTATTAAGCAGGTATAATGTTAAATAATAGGGCTGGGCATTGACACCAATTTCACAATTCGATTTTCGATTTTGGAAAATGTTCTTAAGGAAAACTAATCTCTGAACTAATGCTGTAAACTATGAGAGTCAGTTGCTTTTAAGGCGGAAGAGAAGATCAGTTCATGCCGGTTCTCTTGAGCAGAGCGATCTCGCGCCACAGCGGTATTTATGTTTTTGAATTTCGTAAAAAAAAATAGACGTAATTTGAAATCTGAGACTTTGTTTCATATCAATAGTAATAAAGCTCAAAGATTATAGTGATTTATTGGATGGGAGGCGCGCAGTAATTTCCCGTTCATTCATCAACTGAAACAGGATGACTAATCGATTCTTGGGATTTAAGAATCGATATTGTTTTGTAAAAATGAGAATCGATTAAAATCGAGAAATCGATATTTTTTACCCAGCCCTATTAAATAACACTGCATATTCTTCACTGTATACATTAAATACATATATTATTATTACACTGAGACGTAGCTCTACTGTACAACATTAATCCTGTCACAATTACTTTATTAAACTCAACTTTATTCAACTGAATTATTTTGACGGGTTGCCGTGTGCTTCGAGTTCCTGTGTGTGTGTGAGTGTGTGTGTGTGAGAGTGTGTGTGTGTGTGTGATATGACAATTTGTTGAATGAAACGGTGAAATGCTCATGAAGTGACTGGAGATGCATTCATGTCCTCATATTGAGGCGGCAGAGGCTGAAAAACACAGAGTTTCAGTGTGTGTGTGTGTGTGTGTGTGTGAGAGAGAGAGAGAAAGAGAGTGTGTGAAAGAGT
>NC_137120.1:39218583-39248583 GCF_949357685.1 Gobio gobio
TAAATCAGCTTGTAAACACTGTTATGATCCGCTCGCTTTCCCTTCAAACACGATTAAAGCTCATCTAACACGTGACATTCGCGTTAAACGGTCGCCGAGACGCTCCTCCGGTATCACAGATCTACACAACACGGGTTTAATCGTGATGTGTCGTTATTTTTACCGTGTTTTCGAGGTAAAGAACAGCGTGTTCCTCTCACTCACCGCGTTCGCCTTCTCCAGGGTCTGCTGATCATCACGTCCGCACGCTGGACGTCATGACGTCATGACGGAGCGCCGCAACGTAGAAAAGCAGCGGGGGAAAAAACGCAAATAAATCAAATAAAAATGCTGTGAAAAAATATATAATTAATATATCAGTACAGCAAAACAACATATACAAAATATAATAATAAAATATAACTTTATACTACAATTTTAAATGTTTGATGTTTTATTTTTAGTGTAACAATACCTATATAATAATATACATATTGTTACACAATAATATTAAGCACATTTAATTATAAACTAGGGCTATCAAACGATTAATAATTAACAATAGCCTATATAATAATATACATATTGTTACACAATAATATTAAGCATATTTAATTATAAACTAGGGCTGTCAAACGATTAATATCCAAAATAAAAGTTTGTGTTTCCATAAAATATGTGTGTACTGTGTATAATTACGATGTATATACACACACGTACAATAAGAAATATTCGCATGTTTATACCGTAAATTTATAAAATTATATTATATATTAAAAAATATATGTGTGTGTGTGTGTGGGTATTTCTATATACATAATATTATGTAAACACTTTTATTTTGGATGTGATTAATCGTTTGACAGCACTATTATTATAAACGTAATAATACAAATGTCTTAATAAATATAATATACTTTACGATAGGCAAAACAATCTAAATGTACCACAAAACAAAATTACAATGTTGTTATTATAATATATATTAAATAAAAAAATGCACCAAAAAAAATGGTTCATAAGTTGTTGGTTTTTTTACAGTTAAATTGTCTTGGCTGTATTTTTTAGTACATTGAGAAGTGGTGATAATTATTAATATCATCATAATCATTACATTTTATTATCTGTTGTTATTAATAAAAATGCTGTGAAAAAATATATAATTAATAAATCAGTACAGCAATACAACATATACAAAATATAATAATAAAATATAACGTTATAATTAAACTTTTAAATGTTTGATGTTTTATTTTTAGTGTAACAATAGCCTATATAATAATATATATATTGTTACACAATAATATTAAGCATATTTAATTATAAACTAGGGCTATCAAACGATTAATATCCAAAATAAAATGTTGTGTTTCCATAAAATATGTGTGTACTGTGTATAATTACGATATATATATATATATATACACACATACACACACACGTACATTAAGAAATATTGTTTAATGTATATACCGTATATATTCATAAAATTATATTAAATATAAAAAATGTTTTTTAAATATATATGTGTGTATTTCTATATACATAATATTATGTAAACACTTTTATTTTGGATGTGATTAATCATTTGACAGCACTATTATAATAATAATACAAATGTCTTAATAAATATAATATACTTTATGATAAGCAAAACAATCTAAATGAAACACAATTACAATATTGTAATTATAATATACATTATATAAAAAATGCTAAAAAATGTTGTTTATAAGTTGTTGTTTTTTTACAGTTAAATCGTATTGGCTGTATTTTTTAGTACATTCAGAAATGGTGATAATTATTAATATTATCATCATCATCATTACATTTTATTATCTGTTATTATTAATAAAAATGCTGTGAAAAAATATATAATTAATATATCAGTACAGCAAAACAACATATACAAAATATAATAATAAAATATAACTTTATAATACAATTTTAAATGTTTGATATTTTATGTATATTAGTATTCATGTATATTATATTATAATATATATTATATAAAAAAATTCAAAAAAACAGTTTTTTTACAGTTCAATTGTCTTGACTGTATTTTTTAGTACATTGAGAAGTGGTGATAATTATTAATATCATCATTACATAAGCTATCATCATCATCATCATCATTACATTTTATTAATTGTTGTCACTATGAAATCGTATTCGTGGATTGCGTCAAAATGGCGCATGCGTTGACCAATAGCGTCCACTAGGTGTCAGCAAAAGCAAACGCTTGCTATTCTGCAACTGTGGCACACATGTAACCCTAATGGCACTAAATAATTGACGATAAAACAGCAGAAAACAACGTCAGATATCAAAGAGACAGAAAAAGAAGTCGTTGGGTTATAAAGGAGCGGAAGGCTGTCATATGAGGTGAATGTCGCTGCATTGGAAGGTTAGACAGGGCGAAAATGTGTCAGCTGGGCAGAAAAGCCTGTTAGGGTGAAGACTCACTGACGTGTCCTCACAACAGAGTTGAAATGTAGAGAGGTTTGGGCCAGAGGCTTTCGCTGTCTCTCTCTTTCTCTGCACACACACACACACACACACTTGCATCTGCAACACTAGCAGCCACCATCTGGCATCTGGGCGAGCAGGTCGGCAGGTCTTTGCGACGGGTGCGTGACCATCTCCCTTCACTGCAAGGTCAACATGCTAATGCACACCAAAGCAGTTTCGCGTTATTGTGAATTTATATTCGCTAGAAACTACTGTTTAGATTAAAAACATCTCCACACAATAGTAGGGGGGAAACAGGACTCTGTAACTTTTCTGTGAAACAAAAGTTAAATGTGTCTAGAATAGGCTAGTTATCATATTTTTCAGTGATAATGACATAAACCAAGAATGAAAAATATCCAGTTTCCATGTTATTAGATTTTTAACAAAAATTTAATTCATACGAAGGCGGTTTTACCCATAGACCGTAAAAAATGCCCCCACTCCGACAAAGCAATTTGCTGTATATGTTTACAGCAAAATACTTTTTTGTTGTTGCTGTAAACATATAAAGCAATCAGAGTACACGTATGTTTAGCTTAAAATTATAAAGACAGGCCAAAATAATTATGAAAATTTATTCATGAACCATGAAAATAAACCTTTTCTAATATATATATATATATATATATATATATATATATATATATATATATATATATATATATATATATATATATATATATATATATATATATATATATATATATAAAATTATATAATTATATATTAAATTTAGCTGATGCTAACTGGCTGGCTGGCTAACTAGTTAGCTCATGCTAATCTGAGGTAATTTTTAAACATAAAGTCCAAATATTTTTATTCAACCACCTAGTTAGATTACATTTGAAGGAAAAACAAAGAATGTGATGTTCAGAACATGGTAAATACCGTATTTAGGATACGTATGATGGCGTTTTACCCTTTTTACAGTCTATGGTTTTACCCCACAGACTATGTTTTGACAAAAAATTATGTCATTCTGAAAATATAACTATATTTTCCTTAAATAACAAGTAATCCCTAACTACAGGCCTTGCTCTTCTCATATAAAACTGTGATGTTCTGCAAAACAACAAGCTTTAAAGCTTTAAAACGCAGGCTGAACCGATGGACAGGGTTGCCAGGTCTGAACAACAAAACCCCTCCAATTGCTAATCAAAAGTAGCGAAATCACGGCCAAAATGCGCCAAAACGGGGGATGGGAGAAATATTGATAAAGTAAAGACATTTTAAACCTGTGGACTATAGGCTACAAACAAACAACCCACAGCAAAAGCAAATGCTGCCCAATTCCAGACTTGGCAACACTGAAACGAGCGTCGTTAAATGGGCAGGTGTGTGACAACTGACAACGGACGTTCGTGAGGAGATTTTAAAAAGAGAAATGGATCAGAAAACTTTTTTCTTACTGTTATAAATGATAGCTATCACTTAGTGAAATCCGTTTTCTCTCAGGTAACCTGAGAGTTTACCTCAACAGTGTAAGCTTCGCGGTCAAAACTACATCACATCGTCAATGTAGTCCATAGCAACAACAAAAACGTATCTTGATTTTATCTAGTGGTTATTTTTTCCCCTCACTCTACCCTATACTGATGTATACGAGTCGCAAAGTTGTTTTAAAGTGTATTGATCCAACATTTGTAAATGCTGTACGAAATTGATTACATAATTACTATTATAATTAGCTTATTTGTTTTATTTATGTAACTAATTATTCATTCTGAAGAAAATGTAAGGCTACTTTCACGTTCAGGCATGTTGCAATGTGGTTTTAACACTTCTGACTGGTTTAAAAATTTATTTATTTTTAATTATCCCATGATTTACTCACCCTCAAGTCATCCTAGTGTATTTGACTTTCTTCTTTCAGACGAATACAATAAGAGTTATATTAATAATGTCCTGGCTCTTCCCAGCATTATAATGGCAGTGATTGGGGAATGAGATTTTGAAGGAAGCCCAAAAAATTGCATCTATCCATCATATAACTGCTCCACACAGCTCCAGGGGTGGGGGGTTAATGAAGGCCTTCTGAAGCAAAGCAACGTGTTTTTGTATCCATATTTAAAACTTTATAAACAAAAATAATGTCTAAGCAGGTCGACTCGCGCCAAAAGAGTCACTTGTGGCACGACGTAAGACTCGCTTGACGCCTCTCGCGGTTCAAATAAATACTGGACTGGACAACAAACTCAAACCCCTCCATCTGTGATCCAACCAAACATGACCAGTGTAAGACTGGGTGCATCCAAAACCTTCTTTTCGGCCTTTTAAAGAAAATGAAAAACTCGTCTTCACTGGATGAAGTGTCCGTGTTTTCTCAGCTGTCCCTGTGAATGTTTTGGGATGTTGGAGCTCTGAAACGTCACAGACGTCGCAAATTCGTGTCGCGGCTGATGTGAATGGTTTTGACGCGAACTATTCGCACGAAATATTCACTTTTTCGTTACGCATTACGGTGTGAAAGGGCCTTTACTCTTTTGCCGTAAATCAATGCGTACGACCGTCTGTCAGTTATTTTAGTTTATACAGGGATGGACATTAAGCCGGTTCGTGCAATCTGTCATTCACTTGTCCGAGTAAAAAATTAGCTTGTCCTGATTTTTTTTTTTTTTTTTGTAAATATAATTATTCTGAAGCAATATTCTCACCAGTGTTCAATCAGCTTTGACATATTTAAATATGCATATTTGTGATATTTTTACCTTTTAATAAAGGACATTTTTTTCATAATCTTATTAAATATAGAATATGCTTAAGCTTTCATTTTATATTTTTAAATTTGATCTATAAATTAAATTAGAATAAGACTATAGGCTGTTACCAATCAAATTAAATTATTTACATTGAAAAATTACAACTGCATTAAATAATGTTATGAGATTTGAAATATTTTTGAATATACAAATAAGAAATGTTGGAAAAATTAAACTAAACCACCAGTAGGTGGACCTTCTTACTGAGTGAGTCATTGAGTCGATTCGTTCAAACGCTGATTCATTCAGGCGATGATTTAATCAGAAGATGATTCAGGCGGTCGTTTACGAATAGGTCAGTGAATCTTTGATTCAACCGATTCATTCAAACGCTGAATCATTCTCTAACACACACGCTGTTGCTGTGAGATGTGTTACGGTTCTGCTGTGATATTTGTTTGGAACTGTTTTCGCAGCTGAAATGGAACAAAAACAGTCCATATTGCATTTAAAATGTAAGTGACTTAATGTTAAATTGTTTATGGAGCTGGCGTATGAAATCAGTGTCATGTTCAGTCGTGATGGTATTCAGGAAAACAACACTCTTGTTAGTGTCATGTTGCTTAACTGTATCATATGTTATAAATATAAAAACTGCACAATTTTAACTGTGTGTGTTAACTGAGTTTCTGTGTGTGAGCGGCGCTCATTTGTTTTCTGATTTTCTCCTCGAGAGGCTGCGCGAGCCTCAACAGCTCAACCTTATTAACGTCAGTTGGTTTTATATTATTATCCACTATCGATCTCCACTTACACTGAATGCAGAATCATTATTACACTTTGGTGATTCCCTAGTTATTTTTTGTTTTGACGTTTTAACCAGGATACTTGTCCGTCGGGCAAGTAAAATAGTTTTTCACTTGCCCCTTCAAAAAATCCACTTGTCCCGGACAAGCGTTAATGTCGAGCCCTGGTTTATAAAGTTATAAATATGTATATTTTTCTTACACAAACGAATCACTTCACTTCAGAAGGCCTTTATTTACCACCTAGAGCCGTGTGGAGCAGTTATATGATGGATAGATGCACTTCAAAATCTCATCTGCCATTATAAAGCTTGGATTAGCCAGGATATTATTAATATAACTCCAAATTGTATTCGTCTGATTCGTCATATACACCTAGGATGGCTTGAGGTTGAGTAAATCATGGGCTAATTTAACATTTTGGGTGAACTATCCCTTTAAATGTGTTGCTATGTGCTAGCAAGCAAGATTACTTCAAATACAATGCAGACTTCTGGGAATACTTTTGAGTCCAATGAATCATTAAAACAAATTATCTGATAATCAGAAATGGCAACTTCTATCTAACGTGGGCCTTTTTTTTGTGAGTATATGAGCGAAATAATATAATTCAGAGGCATCGCCTGCTGTGCTTGAGTCTCATAACACGACACAGGAGCAGCACCAGTTCAAATCTGAATCGTGATCAGAATCCTAATTACTTGGCATTTGTCTGCAGCAGATATTAAACTGTATATGATTATATCTTCCTTCTCATCACACTAGAAACTCCATTATGGCGTCTGAAGGACATTTTTAAGCTGTAGGACATAGTAAATAAAACGAATAACGGATTTCTGCGTGCGTTTGAGCTGGGGGAGAAAAAAGGATTAGGCGATAACAGCTTTGGTCCATTCTCGTTTGTAATGGCCACATACTCATTCATATCCAGTTTCATGCAAGTAAAATGGGCGTGGCATGTCTGTAGCATGTTCATTTCCAAATGGACTGATCTCACACGGTCACTCTGGCCATTTTGACTTCTGCTACACTCCACAAATACGAGGAGTTCGAAGCGCAGTAAGTCAGAACTGGGCCTTTTATTGCTGCGCTGTCAAGCTCAGAGAGCCCCAGTGCCAAGAATCAGCACTTTTCCAGGGCCGTTTCATTTCTCTGCCTCGTCCTCCCTCTCTTTTTCTCTCCGGAGAGATGGTAGGGAGCCTCATTAACTCGCCTGATTTGATTTTGCAGGCCTCAGAGGAGCGCGATAGTCGAGAACCGACTGCAGAACTCACCAGTACTGAGAACTTTTGGTTTAAGCCTGATGTTTGTTTCTCAAGGCTACTTTCCATGTCATTACAGGTAAATGGCGCAATTTCTATTCGCCCCATGCACATAACAGTGTAACCGCAGCGGGTCTTTGAACCAAAGCTGACTGACAGGAAACGAGTCTTTACTGTAATCTTTCCCTTCAGCAACATGTGCTTCACCGATGAAAGGCTAAAAGAGAAAAAGAACCGCATTCCTCAATCTCTTTCCACACCCTGACTTGTTTAACTCTTGACAAGCGCTCTTGGGGAGATTCAGAAGGTGTTTGTGTGATGTGCGTAGAGCCGGTTGAAGGTTCACAGCTGACGAGGGTTTGCGTTCTACCATCTGGTCACCTCTGGACTTAAAGGGTTAGTTCACCCAAAAATGTAAATTCTGTCATTAATGACTGACCCTCATGTCGTTGGACACCCGTCAGACCTCCGTTCATCTTCAGACACAAATGAAGATATTTTAGTGTAAATCTGATGCTCTGAAAGGCCTCCATTGGCTCAACTTTACACTCTCAAGACCCTTAAAAGGCACTAAAGACGTCGTTACAAAGTCCATCTCACTACAGCGGCTCTACAATAACTTTATGAAGCGACGAGAATAGTTTTTGTGTGCAAAAAAACCTAAATAACGACTTATATAGTGATGACGATTTCAAAACACAGCATCATGAAGCTTCGAAGCGTTATGAATCTGAGTCGAATCATGATTCGGATCGTGTGTCAAACCGCCAAACTGCTGAAATCACGTGACTATGGCGATCAAAACCGCTGAATCGACTCACTGATTCATAACGCTCTGAACCGCTGAATCGACTCACTGATTCATAACGCTCTGAACCGCTGAATCGACTCACTGATTCATAATGCTCTGAACCGCTGAATCGACTCACTGATTCATAACGCTCTGAACTGCTGAATCGACTCACTGATTCATAACGCTCTGAACTGCTGAATCAACTCACTGATTCATAACGCTCTGAACCGCTGAATCGTCTCGCTGATTCATAACGCTCTGAACCGCTGAATAGACTCACTGATTCATAACGCTTTGAACCGCTGAATCGACTCGCTGATTCATAACGCTCTGAACCGCTGAATCGACTCGCTGATTCATAACGCTCTGAACCGCTGAATCGACTCACTGATTCATAACGCTCTGAACCGCTGAATCGACTCACTGATTATAACGCTCTGAACCGCTGAATCGACTCACTGATTCATAACGCTCTGAACCGCTGAGTCGACTCACTGATTCATAACGCTCTGAACAGCTGAATCGACTCACTGATTCATAACGCTCTGAACCGCTGAATCGACTCGCTGATTCATAACGCTCTGAACCGCTGAATCGACTCACTGATTCATAACGCTCTGAACCGCTGAATCAACTCACTGATTCATAACGCTCTGAACCGCTGAATCGACTCACTGATTATAACGCTCTGAACCACTGAATCGACTCACTGATTCATAACGCTCTGAACCGCTGAATCGACTCACTGATTCATAACGCTTCAAAGCTTCATGATGCAGTGTTTTGAAATCGGTCATCGCTATACAAGTCGTTATTTAGGGGTTTTTTTGCGCATAAAAACTATTCTCGTCGATTCATAAAGTTATTGTAGAACCACTGTAGTGAGATGGACTTTGTAACGACGTCTTTAGTGTCTTTTAAGGGTCTTGAGAGTGTAAAGTGCATTGAGCCAATGGAGGCCTTTCAGAGCCATCAGATTTACACTAAAATATCTTCATTTGTGTCTGAAGATGAACGTAGGTCTGACGGGTGTCCAACGACATGAGGGTGAGGAATTCATGACAGAATTTACATTTTTGGGTGAACTATCCCTTTAAATATGCAGCTGTCTGTCTCAGCTGGGCCACTAGAATGCTTCTTAGGGTATGTTTACACAACACCTAAAAACGGCAGACGGTAACGTTGTCAAACGATCCCCGTTCACACGGATCCACGAAAACAACTAAAAATGCAGTATTCTGCTGCCATGCCAGTAGATGGCGATGTCAGTAGAAGCGGGAACGACCCGCAGTTAATCTCCTGAAGCCGATACTGAAGTGAGTTAAACTGCAGTTCATGGACTGACCACTAGAGACAGACTCCAGAAGGAGCAGAATATCATTGAGCTCATGTTAAAATGGCCGACTTTACAGCAGAAGAACACATGTTTACAGTCTAGGACAAACTGTGCTTTTAGTCTATACGGCTAATTTTGCCCTTCATGGCGACTGTGAGGGGGGGAATTTATTTATAACTAATTTTTTTACATTATATAAAGTCTTAAAGGTAGGCTATAAACGCATTACACCACGGTCGAATTCAACATCACCATCACTGAGCTTCAGACAACTCTTTCAGTTTTTATCTCAAAACATTGATTAGTTGAACATCAGAATAGTTTATAAGAGCACAATTATGAGCATAATGAGGCTGTAAAAGAGACGTTTAATCTCCTCGACAGCCTCTGTAGTCCCATTAGCCACTTGTTAGCAACCGCCTTTTTCAAGACACGCAACACCTTCGAAAAATCACGTGTTTTTTACTGTATAAAACGTGAAAATGTCTTGAGCTCGTGTTCACCAGACCTTATTTCAGCCATTTAACCAAAACCCCATTCAAAAAATGGACGATGAAACCGGAAGTGCTAAAATGCTAACTCGCATTAAATAGCTAACTTGCATTTTCAGTCGTTTTCGCAGATCTGTGTGAACAGGGATAATTTTTTTGTTGTCTGTACTCAAAAAGCCGGAAGTGTAAAATGCATAGACTGTAAAAAAATTGGGCGTGGTGTCCGTGACGTCACTCATAGGATCTGAAGAGCAGTTTTGTAACGTAAAGTCGGGTCGAGCTGTCCGTCGCCATCTTGTCGAGTCACTCCCGGATAACAGAAAATGGGCAAAGAGGCGGGACGTGGGCGGAGCTGAGGTGACGACTAACAGACAGCAGACAAACGGCAATCCACCTGTCACTCAAAGTGGCCACGCCCTTAATTATGCAGAACTTTAAGGCTTTAATGTAAACGAATGAGTTATAAATAAATTCCCCCCCTCACAGTCGCCATGAAGGGCAAAATTAGCCGTATAGACCAAAAGCACAGTTTGTCCCAGACTGTAAACATGTGTTCTTCTGCTGTAAAGTCGGCCATTTTAACATGAGCTCAATGAGATTCTGCTCCTTCTGGAGTCTGTCTCTAGTGGCCAGTCCATGAACTGCAGTTTAACTCACTTCAAGAGAAACTGCGGGAGGTTGTCGCTTGGTAAAATGTTAAATTTTTAGTACATCGCTATCATGTAAACAAACAAGCCATAAGTATACAGCAAGTTGTAAACTGCTTATTTTGATTCATTAAGAGAGTGATTTCATGTGTTGATTCACAAAACCGGCTCAAAAGATTCGTTTTGGGCAGGGGCGCCGCTAGCAATTTTGGGCCCTATGAAAGAATATGATGTTATGATGTACCGCACCAATCTAGCTATCCAAAATCTTTGTCTGCAATTTAATAATACTGACCAATTAAGCTCCGCTCACTCAACCCAGAATGCCCCAATTGGTCGATGAAACATTGATTAAAATAAAGATACAATTTATACAAAATGAAATTTACTTTAAAGAAAGGCTTTCTACAAAACAAAACTTAATGAAGTGGCCACAATCAAGTCTGACCCACTCCATGTCTCCTGGCTTTGCACATCATATGATGTGTCCTTTCTCACTCATGCTGTTGACTTTTCATAATCAACATTGACAGATTGACTACACCGATAGACATAAAAAATTACATTATAACATTTAAACATAAATATAAAACTAAATACATTTTATTATGCATTTTCTCTTACAGTACAGATAAATTTCATGTCGGAGTGGGATTTGAGCAAATGTCGTTTTACCCATGAGCGTGAGTGGAGCGTTTTGCTGGATTTTGCTGGAAATAAGCCATCATTTTGTTATATTTGCAACTCTTTGGTAGATTATACATTTATAATTTCTATTACATTACTACTAGTACTATTACTACTAATAAAACCAATCTCTGGGGGCCCCAAAAAGTGCATGGGCCCTTAGAATCGTTCTAACTTTCCCCCCCTTAGCGGCGCCCCTGGTTTTGGGAGTCAAACGACACGGTTAGCGCAGAAAACTCAGAGTATTTAGTATGTGTAAGCACCATTATTGAGAAAGTTTTTGCTCAGCCTTGCCAAATAACTGGACATAACGCATTCTTTGCTAGTCTTTATACGTTCTGTGGAAAAATCTGCTGTCAGTTAAATTTGTGCGAAGCGCTGTATAGCTGCTCTAGGGGATGTCAGTTCAGCCATTACCCAGAAGACCCTTCTCCGTCCTGGGGAACACAGCCCTCTGATCTGTGTGTGGCGGCTTCTGTTCTTTCCCTGCTTTGATTCTGAAGAAAAGAAACGAGTATTTAATTTGAATACTCTTAACAGCGAGGAACATGTACTGTACAGTATGAGAGGAGAGAGAGAACTATGAAAGGAAATATTTTGCATATGATTATGTCTGATTTCTCTGAAAGTGGTTACAAAAGTGTTGAAATATTGTTGTTAACCCTTTCCAATGCAGCAAAAACTCCTTCGGAGAGAGGAAATTCAAGGAATCGAAAGATAAAAATGAACATGTATGCAACGCACACAATGCATCATTTCGCTGTCACCTGGTTTCTGCTCTGATCACAACTTTTCCAATGCGCTGACAGGTTTGTTTGTGTGTGTGTGTGTGTGTGTGTGTGTGTGTGTGTGTGTGTGTGTGTGTGTGTGTGTGTGTGTGTGTGTGTGTGTGTGTGTGTGTGTGTGTGTGTGTGTGTGTGTGTGATTTCAGCAGAATTGCCGTGAGCAGATCTCTACCTCTCGCTTTCCACACACACACACACACACACACACATAAACGTGTTGAGGGAAAGAGAGCAGAACGGTGACATTTTGTAAGGCTGAAATCATTGTCACACTAAAGCATTCTGTCACTTTATGTCACACCAGCACAGAAAGAGAGCCAGACTGCAGAGAATAAACTGTTTTTCACAGATGGACTTTACAAGGTTAGCCCAGAACAAGAGAATCAGAAATAAACTGTCATGGCATCTCGTTCGACGTGTCACTAAAACTCGCAAACATAAATGTCAAATATTCACTTTAACAGTTTTTGTTTGCGTTAGGTTTGAGTTACCAATGTGATTGGCAGACAAATCGCAATATATGTTTGTTTGTATTTTGTAAATTGTGGACAAACGAAATGCTATTTATGCAAAATAAATACAAACGGGTATTTATAGCATTTCGTTTGACCACAATTTACAAAATACAAACAAACATATATTGTGTTTTGTCTGCAAATCTCATTGGTAATTCAAACAAAACGCAAACAAACCGCTTAACATACGCTCGAACAACATTTGTTTGCATTTTGTAAATTTTGATGAAAAGTCGAACAAACAAAAATCTGTTTTAGCAACATTTGTACTTTGTTCAGCATTTACTCGATTCATTTTGCCAGCTCAGTTCACTAACAAAAAGCTCAATATCTTATCTAACATTTGTTTGTACCTTGTTCGAATCATCTGTAAATTTGCAAAACAAAAGCTTTTAAATACATTTTTGGTTGCTCTTCGTTCAACTTGTAAATTCAAAACGCTATATATCCACTAACATTTTGCAAATTCTCACCACTACATTTATGTTTGTTTGTACTTCGCTTGACTTCTCATCAATATTTGCAATAAAAAAACATTCAATATTAGGGGTGTAACGGTACGTATTCGTACCGTTTCGGTACAGGGCTTTCGGTTCGGTGCATGCGTGTACCGAACGGTTTCCAAATGCAATCTTTACTGCGTTCACACCAAACGCGAATAGAGCGTCAAAATTGCGTCTATCACATCTAGTTGGACGCTTGAACATTTTGAATCCATTCGCGCGTCCACATTGAATTGGACGCGCTTATAAATTGAGCGTTTGAAGCGAAATAGACGCGCGTTCAAGGCGCTCCAGGAAAAATATGCCATAAAACACCACTCTGCCTCTTTTCATTTTCATTAAAAATATATATTAAACATTAATAGCCACACAAATGTGGTCCAGGCAACGCCTACATTATCTTCACTGCATGTATATTTATATATCCTAAAAAAATAAAGTTATGAAACTTCTCTTTGCCCTCAGTCAAAACGATTTGGCAGATAACAAATTATAGATTCATGACACCAAAGATCGGCCGTTAGATCCACACAAGATGAATTATATCTCATGTTTAACCACTACAGGACATCAGAGCCAGAGGCAAACGTCAGAAGGACTGGCCGAGGAAAGGCTGCTCTCGCCGGGGTTAATGAGCGCTGAGCGCCGCTGATCCACTGGAGCTCACAACTCCAAAAACACAAGATAATTTTTTTTTTAAATAGGTGCTCTGTTTATAAATAAACCACACATTTGAGCTTTAAACAACTACATTCTCACCTGAAGAAGTCTTAAAACTACATTTTGTGACACAATAGTAGTATTTTTAAATTATGCTGGGTTTCTCATCACATCACTTTACCATGTGACAGCAGCGAGCAGGCTCCTGATTGGTTAACGCTGCGCGAATTGACGGCAAAGTTCAGATTTTTCAACTCGACGCGAATTCGCTTCAAACGCGTGAATGCACAAAAAGCACCACTCGCGCAAGACGCTCAATTCGCGTCATTCGCGCCGCTGGACCTCCAGACATGCATCAACGTGCCTTTTCATTGACTTAACATTGAAAATGACTCGCTCCTGACGCTCTATTCGCATTTGGTGTGAACGCAGCATTAACAGTCGGCTTGTTTTAAGCGCGGAACACACTTCAATCCGAGTTCCCACACGAAGATATTAAGTAGTCAGTCAATTTTATCACGAAATTCACATGATAAATGGCGTTTTGACGCTCTTTAATGTTGCGTGACTGATCACTGATCACAGTTCTCGCGCGCGAACGCGATCGATCATCTCTTCCTAAAGAATAAACATGAATGAACATCTGAAGGTATGTTGAGGATACATTACAACGGTCACATATCATTTGTGGTGTAATCGCTCAATCAGTGTTTCAACGGCGGAAAGACATCAATAAAACTGCTTGTAAACTAAACAAAATCATGTAGCATCACATTTACCTCAGGCAGTCATTCAGTGTCCACAGAATTTTATTCACTAGCGAAATCAACTCTTTCACTAAATACATGCACTATATTAGCCGTTATATTCATTATATTCTACTTAACCGGTTAGTGATGTCTTGATTATTTAATGTATGTTTAAATAAACCTGTCATGAACATGACACACACTGTGTGTAAATGATTATATTTCAACAACGAATTGAAGAAAAAACTATTTTATAATTAGATTTAGAAGTTATTGCAAAAACTGCCTTATGTGAAGTGTACATGTTTGCATACAATGTGTTATTTGAGTGTTGATTATTATACCTAAAAAGAAATAGCAACTGAATTTAGGCTAATAGTTTAGGCTCTGTTGTTAACCTTTAATAGTAATGTGCAAGTAAGGGCTCCCTATTTATTTTACAGCAATATCTTCAATAATCTTTTAGTTATAATTTAATTAAAGGACAGACACTTTTTTTTTTTCAGTAAACCACTGTTTAATAAAATTAAATAAAAAGCAATTTTATAAAACCGAACCGTGACTTCGAAACCGAGGTACGTACACCCCTATTAAATATCCATTTTGACAATATTTGTCCAATATAAGTACGTGTGTTAGACTGTTAACATTTATTTTCCTTTAGGTAAACAAGCTTTGTTTGCTCTTTATTCAACTCGCCAATACAATTTGCAAACAAAACACTATATATCCGTTATAAAAACAATTGTTTATACTATATTGTTATACTTTTTTGACTTCTTCCCACTATTTGCAAACAAAATGCTAAGTATTTGCTTTAACGTTTGTTTGTTTGTTTGTGCTTTGCTTGACTTCTCAACTTCTCAAAAAACACTATCCGCTTTGTTAGATGTGATTTTGAAATAAATTACACAGCAAGATTATCTTGCACAGTAAGAACGACTTCATCATTTGAATAGTACCGCATAAAATCATGGATAAATATGTGTTTGTGTGAGGGGTCTGTAGTCTTTGTGTTTGGTAGAGGAGGCATGCCTTGTTTACCTGAGGGAAATTCAGACGATGAAACACTAACCCAGACACACTCTACAGTATGCAGCTGATGGCAGTGCTACTGTCAAAACACTCACACACACACACACCCAACCCCTTTAACCTCCCCTCTCAACATGCATCACGCACACACACGTTTGCGGGGTCTTAACCTGCCTCCATCAGCACACATTATGCACGGCATGTATGTTTCGAACCCTGACAGATAAAGGGGAATGGGGCCGCCACACGACACCTCTGTACACATATACCATAATAAATGCAAATTGGATTGACTTTACCTCCAAATACATTCACAAACAATGTAACACATTTTGGACATACAACAAGGCGTCCCTTTGTGAAACAAAACTCTGGCTATTGTCAACAGACATTTATTTTCCTTCAGGGAAACATGCAATTGTCGGGACAAGTTGAACATTGTACAAACAAATGTTGTTTGAGTGGGTATTTAACGTTTGTTTGGGAACTGGGTTGACAAGTGAAACGAAATGGCTATTTAGTTTGTTTGCAGATTGTAGTGACAAGACGAACAAAGAATAAAAAAAAGTTTAGCTGTATATTTAGTGTTGTTTCCAAATTGTTAGGACAAGTCAAAATAAGTGCAAACAAACATTGTTACAGTGGATATTAAGTGTTTTGTTTGCAAGTCAAATTAATGCTTTAAAGCCTTGTTAAAAGTTAAATTGCGGTAACTGAACAAAATGCAAACAAACATTGTTTGTAGCAAGTCAAAGGAAGTACAAAAAAATGGTCAAAGCAGATATTTAATGATTTGTCTGCAACCCATGGTGACAAATCGGATGAAGCACAAACAAACATTGTTATATTGGATATTAAGGATTTTGTTTTGCAACTTGTGGCGAGAAGTCAAAACACAAACATTTCTTAAAGCAGATATTTAGTATTTTGTTTGTGACTTGTGGTGACAAATTGGATGAAGTAGTGTATCCTGAAGTAGTGTTATCCTGAGTCAGACAAACTACAAAAAAATGGTCAATGCCCATATTTAGTGATTTGTCTGCAACCCATGGTGACAAATTGGATGAAGCACAAACAATCATTGTTAAAGTAGATATTTTAGTATTTTGTTTGTGACTTGTGGTGACAAATTCGGATGATGTAGTGTATATTGAGAGTTAGTTTGCAATTGCGGTAACAACAAAATGCAAACAAACATTGTTATAGTGGATATTAAGGGTTTTGTTTGTGACTTGTGGTGAGAAGTCAAAACAAACATTTCTTAAAGCAGATATTTAGTATTTTGTTTGTGACTTGTGGTGACAAATTGGATGAAGTAGTGTATCCTTAGAGTCAGACAAACTACAAAAAAATGGTCAATGTCGATATTTAGTGATTTGTCTGCAACCCATGGTGACAAATTGGATGAAGCACAAACAATCATTGTTAAAGTCGATATTTTAGTATTTTGTTTGTGACTTGTGGTGACAAATTCGGATGATGTAGTGTATATTGAGAGTTAGTTCGCAATTGCGGTAACAACAAAATGCAAACAAACATTGTTATAGTGGATATTAAGGGTTTTGTTTGTGACTTGTGGTGACAAATTGGATGAAGTAGTGTATCCTTAGAGTCAGACGAACTACAAAAAAATGGTCTAAGCAGATATTTTGTGATTTGTTTGCAACCAGTGTTGACAAATTGGATGAAGCACAAACAAACATTGTTATAGTGGATATTAAGGATTTTGTTGCAACTTGTGGTGAGAAATTTGGATGAAGTAGTTTATAATTAGAGTTTGTTTGCAAATTGCAGTAACTGAACAAAATGCAAACAAATATTGTTAATGCAAGTCAGACGAAGTACAAAAAAATTGTCAAAGGAGATATTTAGTGTTTTGTCTGCAACCTGTGTTGACAAATCGTATGAAGCACAAACAAACATTGTTATAGTGGATATTAAGGATTTTGTTTGCAACTTGTGGTGAGAAGTCAAAACAAACATTGTTAAAGCAGATATTTAGCGTTTTGTTTGTGAAATGTGGTGACAAATTTGATGAAGTAGTGTATCCTTAGAGTTTGTTTGCAAATTGCGTTAACTGAACAAAATGCAAACAAACATTGTTAAAGCAAGTTGTCAATGCAGATATTTAGTGATTTGTCTGCAACCCGTGGTGACAAATCGGATGAAGCACAAACAAACATTGTTATAGTGTATTTAAAGGGTTTTGTTTGTGACTTGGGGTGAGAAGTCAAAACAAACATTTGTTAAAGCAGATATTTAGTGTTTTGTTTGTGACTTGTGGTGACAAATTGGATGAAGTAGTGTATCCTTAGAGTCAGACGAACTACAAAAAAATGGTCTTAGCAGATATTTTGTGATTTGTTTGCAACCTGTGTTGACAAATTGGATGAAGCACAAACAAACATTGTTAAAGCAGATATTTAGTATTTTGTTTGACTTGTGGTGACAAATTTGGATGAAGTAGTTCATAATTAGAGTTTGTTTGCAAATTGCAGTAACTGAACAAAATGCAAACAAATATTGTTAATGCAAGTCAGACGAAGTATAAAAAATTGTCAAAGGAGATATTTAGTGTTTTGTCTGCAACCTGTGTTGACAAATCGTATGAAGCACAAACAAACATTTTTATAGTGGATATTAAGGATTTTGTTTGCAACTTGTGGTGAGAAGTCAAAACAAACATTGTTAAAGCAGATATTAAGCGTTGTGTTTGTGAATTGTGGTGACAAATTTGATGAAGTAGTGTATCCTTAGAGTTTGTTTGCAAATTGCGTTAACTGAACAAAATGCAAACAAACATTGTTAAAGCAAGTTGTCAATGCAGATATTTAGTGATTTGTCTGCAACCCGTGGTGACAAATCGGATGAAGCACAAACAAACATTGTTATAGTGTATTTTAAGGGTTTTGTTTGCAACTTGTGGTGAGAAGTCAAAACAAACATTGTTAAAGCAGATATTTAGCGTTTTGTTTGTGACTTGTGGTGACAAACTGGATGAAGTAGTACTTAGAGTTTGTTTGCAAATTGCGGTAACTGAACAAAATGCAAATATTGTTAAAGTTAGACAAACTACAAATAATGGTAAAAGCAGATATTTTGTGATTTGTCTGCAACCCGTGTTGACAAATCGGATGAACCACAAACAGACATTGTTAAAGCAGATATTTAGCGTTTTGTTTGTGACTTATGGTGACAAATCGGATGAAGTACTGTGGGGCAAAAAAGTATTTAGTCAGCCACCAATTGTGCAAGTTCTCCCACTTAAAAAGATGAGAGAGGCCTGTAATTTTCATCATAGGTGCACTTCAACTATGAGAGACAGAATGAGAAAAAAAAATCCGTAAAATCACATTGTCTGATTTGTAAAGATTTTATTTACAAATTATGGTGGAAAATAAGTATTTGGTCATAAACAGAAGTTCATCTCAATACTTTGTTATATACCCTTTGTCGGCAATGACAGAGGTCAAACGTTTTCTGTAAGTCTCCACAAGGTTTTTACACACTGTTGCTGGTAGTTTGGCCCATTCCTCCATGCAGATCTCCTCTAGAGCAGTGATGTTTTGGGGCTGTCGCTGGGCAACACGGATTTTCAACTCCCTCCAAAGATTTTCTATGAGGTTGAGATCTGGAGACTGGCTAGGCCACTCCAGGACCTTGAAATGCTTCATGTGTGTTTGGGATCATAGTCATGCTGAAAGACCCAGCCACGTTTCGTTTTTACTCAAAATCTCACAACACATGGCCCCATTCATTCTTTCCTTTACACGGATCAGTCGTCCTGGTCCCTTTGCAGAAAAACAGCCCCGAAGCATGATGCTACCACCCCCATGCTTCACAGTAGGTGTGGTGTTCTTTGGATGCAACTCAGCATTCGTTCTCCTCCAAACACGGCAGTGAAGTTCTATTTTGGTTTCATCTGACCATATGACATTCTCCCAGTCCTCTTCTGGATCATCCAAATGCTCTCTAGCAAACTTCAGACGGGCCCGGACATGTCCTGGCTTAAGCAGGTGGACAGGATTTGAGTCCCTGGCGGCATAGTGTGTTACTGATGGTAGCGTTTGTTACTTTGGTCCCAGCTCTCTGCAGGTCATTCACTAGGTCCCTCTTGCGTGGAGCCCCAGATCGAGGGAGATTATCAGTGGTCTTGTATGTCTTCCATTTTCTAATGATTGCTCCCACAGTTGATTTCTTCACACCAAGCTGCTTACCTATTGCAGATTCAGTCTTCCCAGCCTGGTGCAGGTCTACAATTTTGTTTCTGGTGTCCTTTGACGGCTCTTTGGTCTTGGCC
This sequence comes from Gobio gobio, assembly GCF_949357685.1. Taxonomy (NCBI): domain Eukaryota; kingdom Metazoa; phylum Chordata; class Actinopteri; order Cypriniformes; family Gobionidae; genus Gobio; species Gobio gobio. The sequence goes on from NC_137120.1 coordinate 39,238,345, forward strand.
ATAGTGGAGTTTGGAGTCTGACTGTTTGAGGTTGTGGACAGGTGTCTTTTATACTGATAACGAGTTCAAACAGGTGCCATTAAAACAGGTAACGAGTGGAGGACAGAGGAGCCTCTAAAAGAAGAAGTTACAGGTCTGTGAGAGCCAGAAATCCGTTTTTTTTGTAGGTGACCAAATACTTGTTTTCCACCATAATTTGTAAATAAATTCTTTAAAAATCAGATCAATTTTCTGGATTTTTTTTCTCATTCTGTCTCTCATAGTTGAAGTGTACCTATTAAGAAAATTGCAGGCCTCTCTTATCTTTTTAAGTGGGAGAACTTGCACAATTGGTGGCTGACTAAATATTTTTTTGCCCTACTGTACAAACATTGTTTTAGTGGCTATTTAGGGTTTATTCACAAATCGTGGTAACTGAACAAAGTACAAACAAACATTGGTAAAGCAACTCAGATGAAGCACAAAAAATGGTCAAAGCAGATATTTAGCGATTTGTCTGCAACCCGTGGTAACAAACAAACATTGATATAGTATTGTTATATTTAGGGTTTTGTTTGCAAATTACTATTACAATGTTAAAAGTACAAACAAACATTGTTAAAGCAGAAGCTTTTTGTAGTAAATTATAGGAAACAAGTACAGTGTTTTGTTGATATATTGTACAAAAAAATAAGATTTTTTAAATTGTTTTGTTGCAAATGATGTGAAAAGGTACAAACTAATATCGCTAGAATAGATACTATGTGTTTTGTTGTTAAATTGTGTTGACGATTTGAACAAAGTAAAAGCAAAAATTGTTGGATTGGACTGTAAAAGGTCCTGTCAAATGAACTGGAGTGTACTGGCAGTACTGCCGTCAGTACCACTGTAACTCCTGCAGTCCATTGATTTCCAGAGTCAGTCAAGCGAGAGCAACACCAGGTGAACATACGCACACACACACACGCACACACACGCACTCGGCTGTTTTGATGTTGTCTTTCTCTCACGCTCCATCGACCAGCATCTGCAATTGTTTGAAACGGAGAAAACATGAAAGGTTTTCATACAGTAAGTTTAGTATTTCAAATGGAGCTTTCTTTCAGGTTTTCTTGACCCAAGTATTTTGAAAAGAAAAGAAAAAGATGCTCGTGTCAATCAAAAACCATGACTACACTAGAAGTATTAACAATCACACACTCTCGTTGGACGACATACAGCGAGCGCATGTTGACATAACTGGAGGAATCTGACAGCAGAAAGCATTCAAATTCATAACGTGGATCATAAAATAGAACTGAAAACAATTTCGTCATGGTGTATGATTGCAAGACGCACTCACTCACTCACACACACACACACACACACACACACACACACACACACACACACACACACACACACACACACACACACACACACACACAGTGTGGTACAGTAGGCGTCCTGGGGCTGATATGTCTAGGTATGAGCATTGACCTTTATTGTCCAGATGAGGGGAAATATTCGATTATCACTGACCTGATTCTGCTACTCGCTCGTATCACCTGGAATTAACATCATGCGGATTAACACAAACAAACAAACACACTTAGCAACGAACACGACACACTAACCTTTTCACAAATGCACGCCTTTCAAAACAAAAATGGATCAGAAATGCAGCAAACAGCCAGTGGCATACTCTACTATACTACATTTATTATGGTTTTAGTTTTAGTTAATCCTCTGGTGCTCTTCGGTCATTTCTGACCGGAACATTTTCTGTTTTTAAATGTTAAAAATCGCAGCTTCATCGGAATGATATGAAACTTAAATGATATGACTTTTCTTGCATTAGTTATGTAAACACACCAAAGAATTGGGGTCATGATTCAAGCATGCTCATTGGTCATTAAAAAAAAAGTAGCGTTCATTGTCTTTGGTCAAAAATGACTCCCATAGGAAATGAATGGGAAATCGGCAAAAACACAAATTCTCCGAATATTTGTGTGTTCAATCTACAAATCGGCCACAATACTGAAAAAAAAGTACACAGCAGTGAAGGGGTGACACTCTAAAACATCAAGAGTGTGATACTGACACACTTATACACACATACTTATGAAAAACTGAACCTATGAACCACATTTTGAATTTTTAAAAATCACAGCTTCATCAGAATGATATGAAACTTGGTGACTTTTCTAGCATTGGGTATGTAAACACAAAAACATTGAGGGCATGATTCGAGCATGCTAATTGGTCGTAAAAAAATACTCCTACTTGTGCTCTTCGGTCAAAAATGACCACCATAGGAAATGAATGGGAAATCTGCAAAAACACAAATTCACAGAAAAAAAATCTATATTTCTAACAACAACAACAACAACAAAAAACTTTATAATAAATAGTCTTTGAGATTTTTTAAATATATATTCAAATCCATCAAAAAAAAAAAAGAAAAAAATCATTAAATGTGTTCAAAAGAGAACTAGGTAATTCTCAAGCCTCTCCAGACCTCTAGTGATTACACCCATGGTTGCATGATTTCTTAAATAATTCCAAAAGAGGGCGTTAATCTGCCTTAAAAAATATATTTTGAAGGCCTAGTCTCTATTTTAACCTGAAATACTGCAATAATAATAAATAAATAAAAATGACAAAAAAAATTGTATGATTTTCAATGCCAAAAATAGACAATAATTATTGCATAAATATTAAAAAATACCGTCAAATCATCTCAAAATACAAAATTAAAAAGAAAAAATATTATTGAAGAAAAATAAATTGCATTGGTTTTACTGGAGTGAAGGAAGTTAAATTTTTAGGGTCACTTATGACCGGGAAGAGAACCAATGCAACCCCTAAACGAAGAGCACCAGAGGGTTAATGATAAAAACCCTAGTGGCACCAAACGGAATTACAATAAAGATGTAATTTAATGCACATTAAATTGAGCTACTGTATGAGGAAGTCTTTCTCGTTTGAAATGCAGTATAACAGAAGTCTGTTTGCTGTCACGTCACATCTCGATGTTGAGTTTAACATCCCATCCGATGTCGACTGAAGCCTCAACACGACGCAGCCAAGCAGTGAATGACTCTGTGTGAGCTCTGGCATCATGTCTGAACTCCACTACAGAGGAAGAGTGTTTCCAGCCAGGGGACAGAGAGAGGAGATTCACCAGAGTGATTTGATTTGATATGGCTGGGCCACGAGCTCGTCTAATTGCAGGGAAGTTGATCTGACAAATGGATCTGGTTGGTGTTATCATGCTGTACATGTGCCTTGAGGGTGAGAGACTCACTCTGTACAGCTCCATTGATACTAATGACGCAGCAGCCATTTCAGATTAGAAGCGGCTCGTTAATTGACCCTTCATTTCTGGCCCCGCCTTAAAAAAACATTAGTGACCGATCGTACCTTGAAAACTTGGAGTCTATGGGCATTTTTATTTCATTAAATAAATGTCATTTTACACTCTAAAAAACTCTAGGTTAAAAAACAACCCAGGTTGGGTTGAAAATGGACTAACCTAGCAATTGGGTTGTTTTAACTCAAAGATTGGGTTGTTTTAACCCAGCAAATGGGTTGTTTTAACTCAAAGATTGGGTTGTTTTAACCCAGCAATTGGCTTGTTTTAACTCAAAGATTGGGTTGTTTTAACTCAAAGATTGGGTTGTTTTAACTCAAAGATTGGGTTGTTTTAACCCAGCAAATGGGTTGTTTTAACTCAAAGATTGGATTGTTTTAACTCAAAGATTGGGTAGTTTTAACCGAGGAAATGGGTTGTTTTAACTCAAAGATTGGGCTGTTTTAACCCAGCAATTGGCTTGTTTTAACTCAACCCATTTGCTGGGTTAAAACAACCCAATCTTTGAGTTAAAACAATCCAATCTTTGAGTTAAAACAACCCATTTGCTGGGTTAAAACAACCCAATCTTTGTTTTAACTCAAAGATTGGATTGTTTTAACTCAAAGATTGGCTTGTTTTAACTCAAAGATTGGGCTGTTTTAACCCAGCAATTGCCTTGTTTTAACTCAAAAAATGGGTTGTTTTAACCCAGCAATTGGCTTGTTTTAACCCAGCAAATGGGTTGTTTTAACTCAAAGATTGGCTTGTTTTAACTCAAAGATTGGGTTGTTTTAACCCAGCAATTGCCTTGTTTTAACTCAAAAAATGGGTTGTTTTAACCCAGCAAATGGGTTGTTTTTACTCAAAGATTGGGTTGTTTCAACACAGGAATTGGGTTGTTTTAACCCAGCAAATGGGTTGTTTTTACTCAAAGATTGGGTTGTTTCAACACAGGAATTGGGTTGTTTTAACCCAGCAATTGGCTTGTTTTAACTCAAAGATTGGGTTGTTTCAACACAGCAATTGGGTTGTTTTATGCAAACATTTAACCCAACCGTTGGGTTAAAACAACCCATTTACTGGGTTAAAACAACCCATTTGCTGGGTTAAAACAATCCAATTGCTGGGTTTGTCCATTTTCAACCCAACTTGGGTTGTTTTTAACCCACCATTTTTTAGAGTGTAGTGTCATTGATATACTATTATAGTTTTTGATCACATTTTAATTTTTCTATTTTCTGTTTTCAATTTAATTTCAGTTGTAGTTTTAGTAATTTAGCATTTTTGTCATTTTTACTGTTATTTTTTTTAAATATGTCTATATAGTTTTTATTCGTTAGGCTATTTAGCTTTAGATATTTTAGTTCTTCAAGCTAAACTACAGTGTTGAAAAAGTTGCCTTGGCAACTAGCTGAAATAAAATATTTTTTCATACTTTATTTTAATCCAGTTAACATTTTTCTACAGAGAAAATATGTATATTGTGGCCATGGATTGGCAATTTGTTCCCACAACTTACTAATATGCCAGCGCGTTTTACTAATTCATTCCATTGATAAGTAATAATTAGTTCCCATGTTTTAGTTAAATCAAAACGAGGGAATTAATTACTTGAACGTGACCAAGATTTACTAAAACAAGGGAACAAATTCTTAAGGCCACGATTTACTAGCCTGACGTCGTCATACTCAATTCTAGTCAGAATTTGAGTTTGATCTGCTCCGTTGGGCTGTGATTATGGGATGTGTTTCAACCGAACCAGGAAAGACCTCAATTGGATAGACCTACAACCAATCAGAGCAACGGAGCGACGCATAACGTTAGTTATCAAATATCAACAGAACTCAAGTGCACTGTGTTGCCAAGTCCGCGGGTTGAAGCGACCCCAATTATGTGATATACAGACCCAGGAATGCGATTTTTAGCTGCCAGCCCTGCCAAAATAACACATATTTTACCCCCCAAATGCCACTTTTTTCCGGAGAACCCGCCTGGAAAGCTATTGGGCTTGTTTTTGGCTAGTTTTGAGTAGCAATTGGGCGGGTTTTGTTGTAAAAACTTGGCAACCCTGTCTGCACGCACTCTGGAATAAGTAACGTTAGAAGAAAAAGATGAGTGTAAACGATCTTTGCCGGTGTTGTAAAAAAAGAATTTAAGGATACGCAGAGTACTGACCAACACCATCATCATTTCTGAGAGAAATAGTAAAGGTGAATGCATATACGAACAAGTTCTCCTTTGAGGATTAGAACAAACTCAACCCAAGCGGCTTTTGTGACATGGATGATGACATTACTGTTTAACATCTGTCCATCATCGTCTAAAGCCCGCCCTGATGATTTCATTGGTCCAAACAGTTTCTGTTCGGGCATAATTACTCCTCTACGGATCAAGTCCAGACCGAACTTCCAATGTTCAAATGTTGTGGGCGGGGCTAAGTTTGGCTAACTATTTGCTCAAACGAGAGCGAATTCTTAACTCGTGGCCATGATTTACTGAAACGAGAGAGCGAATGATGGAGGGCGTGTCTGAAGCGTGCTGTTGACGTGACCATCATAGTGACAACAGTCAATCACATTACCTTTCCAGTGTTGCATGAACACAATTGGCTGGTGTCTGTGCTAGTATATTTGCATATGTGATCTGATTGGCTGACGCCTGCGTTGGTGCTTCCCTGAAATGGCCGCACAATGACACAACGCAACAGAACCCACAATTCAGTTCGGCAACACATGAACCCAGTAACGGAGAAGCTTACCATTTTCAATCATGCAGATGGTTTTCTTCATTCCAGGCTGTAAGACGTCTCGACTTCTTTGCTCGCCATGAGGGTGAATAAATGAAACGAGAATTTTTATTGTGGGTTGAACTATGCCTTTAAGATCTTCCTTATCAGGCTCATAGTAGTACTCCTAACACCCAAAGGATGCAGATTAAACAGCATAAATGAGTAGATAGTGGAGCTCGGCTCATTTAAAAAAGCCTGATTCAAACCTCATGGGTGTTAATCGGTAGAGATGTATTGGTGTAGAATGGATGCTAAACCACAAACATCACCCCAATCGAGCTGTGGGAACACAAGTACACACAATACTGTTTTTATATCCTTAAGCAAAGCCCATGAGAATAGCAAAACCTGCTGACATTCATGTTGCCAATCAAATGTTGTTTGTGCTGTAAACTACAAGGTGAAATATCCATTCTGGGAGCATCTACGACTCGGCAGAGGTTAACTTAGAGGTTGTGGCGGCTTTCAGTTCTCCATTAGAAGAGAATAACGCTTGGGTGGAAAGCAAGGCCACTCGGAGAACTCGCTCTGATGTGGACGGCTCCAGGCTGGACTCCTGCTTTGGAAAGACCAGCAGACTGTGTTTTATTGAGCGCTCATTTGATCCTGATGGACAATAAAGAGGTTTCTCTTTCTGATCTGTCAAAAGCGGTTATCCTCAATTCTACCTTTTGTTTAAACCCACCACCGTTTACACACTTCACAGGTCACGACGAACTCATACAAACACACTCTACGCTGTTATTTGTACGTGTGTAAAATCCTAAATAATCAAAATCTTGAAATTATGCTCAACATCAACACTATTTCTACTAGGGATGCAACAATACAGTTAGTCCACGTTCAATACATACCTCGGTTTTTAACCACGGTTTTAAAAACTGATGGCTTGTCACATCAGTTTTTTGTTATTCTATTCTTAGGCGAAAGGAACAGCAAGACGTTTTTATTGCAATACTCTTTCTTTATTTTACTTAAAAGAATTGAAAAACCTTACTTAAAACTTAAAACTTTCCTTAAAAAAACCTGTGTACACATTCCTAGTGTATTATAAAATATAAAATAAATATATATAAAGATTTACACTGGCAGCTCAGAGCTGTACAGCAGCATTAAAGTATGAAATTGAATGAATAAATGTAAAAATAAAACACTACATAGACTTCACTATAAAATATACACTGATTAAAGCTGTACTGTATTAGTTTTTCAGTCAAGAGCAGTGAGTGATTTTCTCTTTGTCTTTTGTTGTTGTATTAACATTAAAGGGATAGTTCACTCACAAATGAAAATTTTGTCATCGAGAAATGAATACAGGATTGAAACAACATTAGAGTGAGTAAATAATGACATCATTTTAGAGGTGAACTGTCCCTTTAAGGACAGCGTGTTCACTATAGGCTGCGCTGCTGTCAATTAAAGACCTGCACGCATCTAATATACACACACGCCGATTTTACTTTCTCTTTAGACATAACCGACTGTGTTTATGTTAACCGTGTGTGTATTTTACAGTATTAGCGCAGTAAGACGACTTAGTCCAGTAATCTCGTGTTTGACAGGCGTTTAGTGCGCACGCTCTGAAAAGCGCATGTTAAAACTTTGCACGCGAATGAGCCGGCAAGGCTTTAAAACGCATGCAAATAATGAACTTTCGTGATTGTGAATAACTATAGTGATGTGAATGTATGTCGTGTTGTTCAGTATTGGGATGGAGTCAAATGATAGAATTTGTAGAAAAATAATTAATTAAATGCAAAACCGAAAAAAGCGCAATTCACAGGCGCGTATTGAACCGTGAATGCCGTACCAAACGGTTCAATATTATATTGAGAATTGTGGCATCCCTAATTTCTACATTAGACTGTCAATGTTTATACACTGCATGCGGTAAAACTGGTGTTCATGATTGTAAATGGTTTAATGTTGTAAATTGTCGTGAAGCTATTTAATTTTTTATATTATATTGCATACTGTAAGATTCAACACTGAATCATTACATTTTATAAATCGCTGTAAAGCTACATTGCAAGCTGTAAAATCAATGTTTAGTCATTATAGAGAATTTACACCTTCCTAATATTGTGTTGGTCCCCGTCGAGGTATGGACTCCACTAGACTCCTGAAGGTGTGCTGTGATATCTGGCACCAAGGTGTTAGCAGCAGATCCTTTAAGTCCTGTAAGTTGCGAGGCGGGGCCTCCATGGATCGGACTTGTTTGTTCAGCACATCCCACAGATGCTCGATTGGATTGAGATCTGAGGAATTTGGAGGCCAAGTCAACGTCTCAAACTCGTTGTGCTCCTCAAACCATTCCTGAAGCATTTGTGCTTTGTGGAGGCGCATCCACTGGTCCTCCATGACCCTGAGGCCGGTTCTCCACTGGTCCTCCATGACCCTGTGGCCGGTTCTCCACTGGTCCTCCATGACCCTGTGGCCGGTTCTCCACTGGTCCTCCATGACCCTGAGGCCGGTTCTCCACTGGTCCTCCATGACCCTGTGGCCGGTTCTCCACTGGTCCTCCATGACCCTGTGGCCGGTTCTCCACTGGTCCTCCATGACCCTGTGGCCGGTTCTCCACTGGTCCTCCATGACCCTGTGGCCGGTTCTCCACTGGTCCTCCATGACCCTGTGGCCGGTTCTCCACTGGTCCTCCATGACCCTGTGGCCGCTTCTCCACTGGTCCTCCATGACCCTGTGGCCGCTTCTCCACTGGTCCTCCATGACCCTGTGGCCGGTTCTCCACTGGTCCTCCATGACCCTGTGGCCGCTTCTCCACTGGTCCTCCATGACCCTGTGGCCGCTTCTCCACTGGTCCTCCATGACCCTGTGGCCGCTTCTCCACTGGTCCTCCATGACCCTGTGGCCGGTTCTCCACTGGTCCTCCATGACCCTGTGGCCGCTTCTCCACTGGTCCTTCATGACCCTGTGGCCGGTTCTCCACTGGTCCTCCATGACCCCGTGGCCGCTTCTCCACTGGTCCTCCATGACCCCGTGGCCGCTTCTCCACTGGTCCTCCATGACCCCGTGGCCGCTTCTCCACTGGTCCTCCATGACCCTGTGGCCGCTTCTCCACTGGTCCTCCATGACCCTGTGGCCGCTTCTCCACTGGTCCTCCATGACCCTGTGGCCGCTTCTCCACTGGTCCTTCATGACCCTGTGGCCGCTTCTCCACTGGTCCTCCATGACCCTGTGGCCGCTTCTCCACTGGTCCTTCATGACCCTGTGGCCGCTTCTCCACTGGTCCTTCATGACCCTGTGGCCGCTTCTCCACTGGTCCTCCATGACCCTGTGGCCGCTTCTCCACTGGTCCTCCATGACCCTGTGGCCGCTTCTCCACTGGTCCTCCATGACCCTGTGGCTGCTTCTCCACTGGTCCTTCATGACCCTGTGGCCGCTTCTCCACTGGTCCTTCATGACCCTGTGGCCGCTTCTCCACTGGTCCTTCATGACCCTGTGGCCGGTTCTCCACTGGTCCTTCATGACCCTGTGGCCGGTTCTCCACTGGTCCTTCATGACCCTGTGGCCGCTTCTCCACTGGTCCTTCATGACCCTGTGGCCGGTTCTCCACTGGTCCTTCATGACCCTGTGGCCGCTTCTCCACTGGTCCTCCATGACCCTGTGGCCGCTTCTCCACTGGTCCTCCATGACCCTGTGGCCGCTTCTCCACTGGTCCTTCATGACCCTGTGGCCGCTTCTCCACTGGTCCTCCATGACCCTGTGGCCGCTTCTCCACTGGTCCTCCATGACCCTGTGGCTGCTTCTCCACTGGTCCTTCATGACCCTGTGGCCGCTTCTCCACTGGTCCTTCATGACCCTGTGGCCGCTTCTCCACTGGTCCTTCATGACCCTGTGGCCGGTTCTCCACTGGTCCTTCATGACCCTGTGGCCGGTTCTCCACTGGTCCTTCATGACCCTGTGGCCGCTTCTCCACTGGTCCTTCATGACCCTGTGGCCGGTTCTCCACTGGTCCTTCATGACCCTGTGGCCGCTTCTCCACTGGTCCTCCATGACCCTGTGGCCGGTTCTCCACTGGTCCTCCATGACCCTGTGGCCGGTTCTCCACTGGTCCTCCATGACCCTGTGGCTGGTTCTCCACTGGTCCTCCATGACCCTGTGGCCGGTTCTCCACTGG
>NC_137120.1:39261083-39366083 GCF_949357685.1 Gobio gobio
ACACTGCCCCTAAACCTAGCCCTCACAGGAGACTGTGCAGTTCACTTTCTGTGAAAAAAAACTCATTCTGTGTGATTTATAAGCATTTTGAAAAGTGAGGACATGGGGAACGTCTCATATTTCACCCTCTTTTTGTAATACCTATGTCATTATACACATTTGTGTCCTGATATTTCACGAAAACATGCCCACACACTACCCCTAAACCCACACACACACACACACACACACTACCCCTAAACCCCCACACACACTACCCCTACCCCTAAACCTACACACACACACACACACACACACACACACTACCCCTACACACACACACACACTACCCCTAAACCCACACACACACTACCCCTACCCCTAAACCTACACACACACACACACTACCCCTAAACCCACACACACACTACCCCTACCCCTAAACCTACACACACACACACACACACACACACACACACACACACACACACACACACACACACACACACACACACACACACACACACACACACACACACACACACACTACCCCTAAACCTACCCATCACAGGAAACATTCAGCATTTTTACATTTTTACTAAAACATTGTTTAGTGTGTTTTTAAAGCTATTTTAAATATGAGGACATATTTCATGTTTACGTTGTAATACCCGTGTCATTATACAAATTTGTGTCCTCATAAATCACAAAATATATATATAATATTGCCATTCTACCTAATTTCTTGTAATGAATGCAAAGCTTATGAATGTATCCTTATTTCATAATAAAATGTGTCTTCAATAGTCCTAACTTCAGGCTTTTACAAAAATATTCAGTAAGTATTCAAAACAATTGACCACCAATCTCTGTGTGTGTGTGTGTGTGTGTGTGTGTGTGTGTGTGTGTGTGTGTGTGTGTGTGTGTGTGTGTGTATTATATATAGTATTAAATATTTATTTATTATTCACATTTAGATAATGTATATGTATAAAAGTAACTGTTTCTACATTATTTTTAATCAAATACTAACAAAAATCTGCTAAAAAAAGTACCATGCTACCAACATTTTTGGAAATGTGCCATGTTTCCATATTTAAATTCATGGTTTTGTCCATATTCCGACTATAGTAGCATGACTTATACCATCCATGTATCATGATATCCATCATTTAATATAATCAGTCATCATTTCTATTTGTAACGTCAGATTTTTTTAATACTATTTTATGTTGTTTTTTGAAAATGTACTTTTAGGGGCCATAATTACCATCTGATGCCGCCACTGTACCACATTATTCATCATGTAAAATACAGAGTGTCAAAAATCTAATGGTATTTAATCATAGAACTATGTTTTTTACACTGTATTATTTTGATATAATATGGACCAGAGTATGGTATCAAAGCACCTTCTCATAACATCAATGTACAAGAACAAAGACGTTAATGCTGAATGTTTTAAAAGACATTAGAGGAATCTGACCTGAAAGCGTGTTTGTGTTGTGTTTTGTCTGCTGTCTGGTGTTATTTCTTTTATTGTGTCTGCAGACGTCCAGGGCTTTACTTTATGCACACATTTCGTTATTTTTTTGACCCAAAATCCAAAGCAAAGATCAAAAGATCAAGAAAAAAGTGAGAGTTGATCTGCAGGGCATGTAGACATCATTAACACGCTTGCACCTGAGCATGACCTTCAGGGTTAAACACACACACACACACACACACACACACACACACACACACACACACACACACATATAACAGCACAAACACACACACACACACACACACACACACACACACACACACACACACACACACACATATAACAGCACAAACACACACACACACACACACACACACACACACACACAAACAGAACAGCACAAACACACACACACACACACACACAACAGCACAAACACACACACACACACATATAACAGCACAAACACACACACACACACACACAAACAGAACAGAACAGCACAAACACACACACACACACACACACACACACACAGAACAGCACAAACACACACATACATATACACACAAACAGAACAGCACAAACACACACACACACAAACAGAACAGCGCAAACACACACACACACGCACGCACAAACACACAGAACAGCACAAACACACACACACACACACACACACACACACACACAGAGAACAGCACAAACACACACATACACACACAAACAGAACAGCACACACCCACACACACACAGAACAGCACAAACCCACACACACACACACAGAACAGTACAAACCCACACACACACAGAACAGCACAAACAAACAAACACGCACACACACACACGCACAAACACACACACACACACACACACACACACACACACACACACAGAACAGCACAAACACACATACATATACACACACACAAACAGAACATCACACACACACACACACACACAAACAGAACAGAACAGCACACACACACACACAAACAGAACAGCACACACACACACACACACACACACACAAACAGAACAGAACAGCACACACACACACAAACACACACACACACAAACAGAACAGCACACACACACACACACACACACAAACAGAACAGAACAGCACACACACACACACACACACACACACACACACACACACACACACACACACACACACACACACACACACACACACACACACACACACACACACACACACACACACACACCTGTCTGCTTCAGTGTGTCAGTGGTTCAGCAGGTGTCCTGATGTCCAACAGTCTGTGCTGATCCAGGGAGATCAAACCCGCAGGTCCATCAGCAGAGATCCTCACACAGCACAAACACCCTGAGGTGCTCATCCATCAGCATCTACACACACAACATCTACAAACACAGTGTGTGTGACTGGAATTTAACTATTAAAAATAACGATAACAAGATAGAAATGTGTGCTTAACCCCATATTATAGCCTACTGTATGCCTTAAGCATAACACACATTTAATACTTTAATTCATATAAAAAAACTAAATATATTTATTTTATTCCATAATTAATTGGCATCCATAAATACACAAGTATGCATTTAAAATGTATATATTAAATTAATGGTGATATAATTAATATCAATATAATTATATGAATACATTAATATGATATATTTTATAATATATGAATAAAAACCATACTGTATGGCTTAAGCATAACACACACATTTAATATTTTAATGAATAAACATAAAATATATAAATTTTATTCCATAATTAATTGGCATCCATAAATACACAAGTATACATTTAAAATTTCAATATAAATTATATATTAAATTAATGGTGATATAATTTTTTGAATATTTTAATATTATATATTTTATAATATATGAATAAAAACCACAATGTATGCTTTAAGCATAACAACACACACATTTAATATTTTAATTCATAAACATAAAATATATTTATTTTATTCCATAATTAATTGGTATCCATAAATACACAAGTATACATTAAAAATGTCAATATAAATGATATATGAAATGATTGGTGATATAATTTTATGAATATATTAATATTATATATTTTATAATATATGAATAAAAACCACAATGTATGCCTTAAGCATAACAACACACACATTTAATATTTTAATTAATAAACATAAAATATATAAATTTTATTCCATAATTAATTGGCATCCATAAATACACAAGTATACATTTAAAATTTCAATATAAATTATATATTAAATTAATGGTGATATAATTTTATGAATACATTAATATTATATATTTTATAATATATTAATAAAAACCATGTAATTTTATACAAAAATATATTTAATATGTTTAATTCAATAATGTACTATGAATATACATATAATTAATTGTAAAGCGATTATATGAATATATACTGTATGTTTATATATATACACCAATCAGGCATAACATTATGACCACCTTCCTAATATTGCGTTGATCCCCCTTTTGCTGACCGGTCGAGGCATGGACCCCTGAAGGTGTGCTGTATCTGGCACCAAGATGTTAGCAGCAGATCCTTTAAGTCCTGTAAGTTGCGAGGTGGAGCCTCCATGGATCGGACTTGTTTGTCCGGAACATCCCACAGATGCTTGATTGGATTGAGATCTGGGGAATTTGGACTCAAACTCGTTGTTGTGCTCCTCAAACCATTCCTGAGGTCACAGCCTCTTGGTATAATTACTATAAAATACCATAAAATTGACATTCGACTGAATCTTGGGCTAAGGTTAAAAGGTATTCGTAGCTAAAAAAAAGTCTAAATGATGTACTGACCGATCCGCATCCAAGACCAGAGTTATAGACAAAATTTGTCAATTCAAAACAAGACATTTGTTAGCATTTCTGCGACACAATTAAATACTTTTCTGCACCGCTAATAAAAAGGCCAGTCTTATATCTCAACAACCCCCAACTGTCCATTCGGGAAATAACAGGCGCTTTTTTAATTTAGATCTCTGATGAAGATTTCAGGGCTCAGAGAGGCGAACAGCTGTGTTTCTGCCCTGATAAATGACTCGTTTAAATGAGTTTCATTAACAATACGTCGGAGTCTTGTTCAGCGCCGCGATATGTTTTGATGTACAACAGCCGTTATGACAGCAGGGGTTTGTGCGGCGGGCCGTGAATTAATGCAGTCAACTGGAAATTAACACATCTCTGAATTTAAATGTTCCTCAAATATTGAGGCTTGTCATATGTCGCCCGGCTATCAAATGATTCATCCTATATATACACAATAGAAACCAAATGACCTCATAAAAAATGCTGTGGAATAATAAATTAATTCTTTGGTGTCGATATCTCTTCCCGCTAACACATGCTAGGTTGAAATCACTGGCGCGTGACTAAGTGTTTGACGATGTGGCCTGATCCACAACCAGCTTTTCCGGTTTCTGTGCTGCTTAATTTGAGGGTTTGGGAGGTGGAGGTTTCAATGAAGGATTAAATGAAGTTAATCCCGTTTCAGATCTGCGCAAACAAACACGCCAAAGCAAAGCCCGGCCCGAGGCAAACCGTGATACAATGCTTTAATCTTACAGGTACAGATACTGATATTTAACGGACAAATAAACGCTTACAAACAGATTTGAACTTCCTTTCTTAGAGTATATAGGCCCATCTATTCCTCACTAACTTAAAATCAATGTAAATTAAAGTCTTTAAGCAGTTTAGTTTTGTTTGGTACAAAGGGGAGCTTAAGATGAATGCTAAACCAATAGGCTATACTATATACAACAAACATGTTTCTCAACATCTGGGTTGATAAAATACACAGGATATACACACACCTAAAGGATTATTAGGAACACACACTAATACTGTGTTTGACCGTTTCTCCTTCAGAACTGCCTTAATTCTACGTGGCATTGATTCAACAAGCTGCTGAAAGCATTCTTTAGAAATGTTGGCCCATATTGATAGGAGAGCATCTTGCAGTTGATGGAGATTTTTACAAGTCATTGTTTATGTTTGTCGCGTTGCATCATGGGAGTCGTGTGGCGAGAAACACCGCTAGATACCTGTAATTTGATTGTTTTGCACGTTTGGAGGAGGATTTAGAGAAGAGGATGGTTCACTCTTGCTGTGTGGTCGATTGTACGGCTCGTTGGAGGACTGATAAAAAGTTTTCGAATTCCCTCCGAAAAGGATAGCGAAAAACGAAAGAAATAGTTGCGTGCAATTAGGCGATTGAACCTGGACTAGGGTTGGGTATCGTTTGGGTTTTTTTCGATTCCGGTGCCAAACCGATACTTTTAAAACGGTTCCGGTGCCTAAACGGTGCCTGAACCGATACTTTTTTTTTAAAAAGGCCACAAAACGAGGTGGATGACATTAAATGGCTTTTTATTTTTTTATTTAAATTGAACCATTTATTAAAAGTTTAATGTATACTTAAATGTATGAATATAAATAAATACAAAACACAATTTACTTATTTACAAATTATAATTGACTTATTTACAAATTCACAGTAAAACCTAAGCCACCTAACCCAACTACAACAAGCCTAATATAACTCTTAATTACAATAATAACAGCAGTAGGCCTAGTCTGTATTCTCGGTATGCTACTAACCAGCTTCGAGCTTCAGCTTTATTTTGAAATATGATCATATTCTCTGGTGACATAACGGTGACAGCTCAGCTGTATCGGGTTTATTTCATTTTTTATTTTTATTCAAAATATTCACAAACTTCTTAACTGTGTCACGAACTATCTGATGTTCAAATGTGTGAGTGAATGTGTGTTAGTTGATCTATAAAGCGTAATGGGCGGCGCCATGTTAGTTTGCGCCTCAGAATCGGATCTGTCGGATTTACAACACTTGAGTTCATTCTCGTCTTACAAAATACATGAAAGTAAGTGACCAGTGAACTGGAAGAAGAATAGAGTAAACGATATAGCTACTATATAATGTGCATGTATCTGATGTGAATAAAACACGTAACGTTAGTCAAATTATAACCGCCTGAAAGTATTGTCATTGCCGCTTTCATAGACATCAGTGTGTGTTTTTTGCTAATACTTATGAGCATTTAAATGTCTGAAACCTGAAATAAACATGATGTGTTTGAAAACACTGAATAGTTGTCATGAGTTGTGATGTGACGAGCGCTGAGCGTCTGTCTCTGGCTCAGCCAAAGCGCGAAAGCACGTTTGAATTTTGGCACCGAAATGAGGAACCGAAATCTGCGTTCTGATTCGGTCCGGTACATACCGGTTATATAAGTACCGGTGCCATATTGGAACCGGATTTCGGTACCCAACCCTAACCTGGACGCTCCGAAGAAAGCCTGGATTCCTGCAGCTTCTGATCGAGTTTGTGAGGCACATTTTGTTCAGTCTTAGTGACTATGTATTTATAGAAGATTGAATAAAAAATAAATAAAACTGAGTCAAATCAACCGAGTCATATGTTTTCGCGTTCTGATTCAGGTGTCTAGTTAGTGTGTACTAATTAGTACAGACGCCATTGAAAGTCTCACACTGAACACAATTGAATTGGTACAACAGTCACTACATTTTCAATAAATAAGTAAATAAGAACACTGATCAATGAAGACTTAACCGGCTTTGCAGTCGCAGTAAGCAGTGATTATTTCGCCGTTCTCTTTGGCGATCGCCCACGGGAGATGCGAATCACGCTGTGACTCTGCTTGGCCAGGTCTAACCTCTGCTTTTAGCACGATCACTGCTTTCTGTTTGGCAGAAAAGATCGGCCCAACTTTGCGAGAAACAAAATAATAGGCCTCCAGACTTTTGAAAGCCTTTACTCTTTTATGAGTGAAGGGTCCAGGGGTTTCTATTAAATAAGAATAAATGTCTCCCCAGCAGATTGGTGGCCAAGACACGGGCGAGTCGGACCAACGTTTTTTGTCATCCCAGATCTCATATGGGCTTTGAATAACTTCAATTTTGTCACCAATACAAATTTTGAGCTTCTCTCCAAACCTCCTCCGGTCTTCAGATGTTAAAGTGCTTATATATTGCGGATTTCGCCCTCTAACTCTCTTGAAAGTGCTCGTCGCGTCTTTACAGCCCGCCATACTGTCAACAAAGATCCAGATCTGGTGACTGTGGGGGCCATTTTAGTTCAGTGAACTCATTGTCATGTTCAAGAAACCAATTTGAAATGATTGGAGCTTTGTGACGCTGCATTATCCTGCTGGAAGTAGCCATCAGAGGATGGGGACATGGTGGTCATAAAGGGATGGACATGGTCAGAAACAATGCTCAGAAATCCAGACTCATCAGACCAGGCAGCATTTTTCCAGTCTTCAACTGTCCAATTTTGGTGAGCTTGTGCAAATTGTCGCCTCTTTTTCCTCTTTGTAGTGGAGATGAGTGGTACCCGGTGGGGTCTTCTGCTGTTGTAGCCCATCCGCCTCAAGGTTGTGTGTGTTGTGGCTTCACAAATGCTTTGCTGCAGACCTCGGTTGTAACGAGTGTTTATTTCAGTCAAAGTTGCTCTTCTATCAGCTTGAATCAGTCGCCCATTCTCCTCTGACCTCGAGCATCAACAAGGCATTTTCTCCCACAGGACTGCCGCATACTGGATGCTTTTCCCTTTTCACACCATTCTTTGTAAACCCTAGAAATGGTTGTGAAAACCAACAGCGAATTGGACGCGTGTATAAATCGAGCGTTTGAAGCTAAATAGACGCGCGTTCAAGGCGCTCCAGGAGAAATATGTCATAAAAACACCACTGCCTCTTTTCATTTTCATTAAAAATATATATTAAACATTAATAGCCACACAAATGTGGTCCAGGCAACTCCTACATTATCTTCACTGCATGTATATTTAAATATCCTAAAAAAATAAAGTTATGAAACTTCTCTTTGCCCTCAGTCAAAACGATTTGGCAGACAACAAATGATAGATTCATGACACCATAGATCGGCCGTTATATCCACACAAGACAAATTATTTCTCATGTTTAACCACTACAGGACATCAGAGCCAGTGGCAGACGGCAGAAGGACTGGCCGAGGAAAGGCTGCTCTCGCCGGGGTTAATGAGCGCTGAGCGCCGCTGATCCACTGGAGCTCACAACTCAAAAAACACAAGATAATTTTTTTAAACAGGCGCTCTCTTTATAAATAAACCACAGATTTGAGCTTTAAACAACTACATTCTCACCTGAAAAAGTCTTAAAACTACATTTTGTGACACAATAGTAGTATTTTTAAATTATGCAGGGTTTCTCATCACATCACTTTACCATGTGACAGCAGTGAGCAGGCTCCTGATTGGTTAACGCGGCGCGAATTGACGCCAAAGTTAAAAATGTTAAACTCGAGCGTCAGACGCGAATTCGCTTAAAACGCGTGAATGCACAAAAAGCACCATTCGCGGAAGACGCTCAATTCGCGATGAATTCGCGTAAACTGGACACGTGAATGAGGTGGAATCACGTCCATCCCACCGCAGGACCTCCAGACGCGCGTCAACCTGCCTTTCCATTGAAATCACTCGCTCATGACGCTCTATTCGCGTTTGGTGTGAACGCAGCATAATAGGTATGTTTACCCTAGTGGTCAATGGTAGCATTTAACCTAATATTTTGCTACCAAAAAAGATGCGATAACTCAAACTAATAGCTAGAATCTTTTTAACTGATTCCATCTGAACAAAATTGTTTACCAAAATGAAATTGACTTACCAATGCTAATGTAGAAAGCGTTGATGTTCCTAAACAGCACATTCGATTTCTGCTTTAGTTTTCTGTAAAACACACAAAAAACGATTTAGCGTTTTGTTACGCTACTCACTGGAAATAGTGTAAAAATTTTATGTTAGCCTTTGCGCCGTACAATGAAAAAAAAATTTGGTGTAGGGTTTACTTCAAAACAACTTCCACTCAAAAATGGCTAAATTTCACAAATAAATACAAAGAACTGGCAAGTAACATTATTTTCTTGTGAAAACTTTGAAAAATCGTTTTTACTAGGACTGGGGAAAAAATATTGATTTCTCGATTTTAATCGATTCTCACTTTTACGAAACAATATCGATTCTTAAATCCCAAGAATCGATTAGTCATCCTGTTTCAGTTGATGAATGAACGGGAAATTACTGCGCGCCTCCCATCCAATAAATCACAATAATCTTTGCGCTTTATTACTATTGATGTGAAACAAAGTCTCAGATTTCAAATTACGTCTATTTTTTTAATGAAATTCAAAAGCATAAATACCGCTTTGGCGTTGTGGCGCGAGATCGCTCTGCTCAAGAGAACCGGCATGAACTGATCTTCTCTTCCGCCTTAAAAGCAGTAACAGCGCGAAATAAACATGAATGAGCTTCTGAAAGTGTGTTAAAAGATACAGGACAACTTCCCGAAATCCGTACCAAATCACATAGAAAAGCTCAATCAGCGTTTCAACCGCTGAAAGACGTAAAACGGCAAGTAAACAATGTCATGTAACGTCACATTTACCTCAGAAAAACCATCCAGTGTCCATAAACTCGCTAGTCAGCTAGAAAAACTAACTCTAGAGAGGAGCATTTTGCTAATTATATTCACCATATTACAGGATATTCATTGTCAATGTTCTTCAATATTTAATGCATGTATGAATTAATAAATCTGGCGAGGTTTTATGACAGCCACCATTTAAATGTTTACATTTAAAAAAACTAACTGGAGTAGAAATATGATTATGTAATTGTAAAGTTAATATTATAACTTATTTATTATAAAAAAAACATAATTTAATGTCATTTAAGTGTTTGTATACAAATCAGTTAATTTTGACCTTCAATATCAGTGGGATAATGTAGTACCAACTGACTCCTGTTTACAATATTAGTAGAAACATTTTCATGTATTATACCTGATAAATATCCAAAATAATCAATATTGAGTTGAAACGAAAATCGAATCGAAAGCTTGTGAATCGAAATCGAATCGAGTGGCCAGACTCTCTGTACAAATGAAATAAATAAGAGTCTAGTAGGACCAGGCTAGTGTAAAACATGGTAAATTATCTCTCTTTTCGCCGTAAACCTAGAAATACGGCATCTTCAAGTACTGCATAACAAAATGCTACATACTCGTGTGACTCAGGGACCGAATTTCCATATCGCACGAGGTGAATTACGGACAGAATTTAGTCACCCTCAGAACTGAGTAGCATTTCAAAGGGCGTTCGTAAACCAGTACTCGATAGCCAGCAGCTAAAACACAACTTATCACCGAAACCCAGACCTGTCCTCTCTTGCACGCGCACTTATGGATGCTAGACACCCCGGAGAAATGTAAATTTCCCTGTGTTAATTTAATCTGCTGCAGCATATGGCATTTATTCAGAAAACAAAGCAAACTGCAAGGAAAAAATCCTCTGATTTCATTAAAGTCTGATATATGCCGTTAGGAACACAGCTTTGGGAATTAAACTATCAATATTCAACATCACAACCGCATTCAATTGAAAAAAACAAGTATATATATTTTGATTATGAATCTGTCAGCCTGGCTTCTTTTAGGACTAGAAAAACCAAACATGTCCAACATTGTGCATGTGTTTATATGTGCCTTTGCACAAAACCCTGTGAGCTTTGAGCTGTCGCATCCATCACTGTCAGGGCTAATTATTGCACCACACTTTTCTGTGTGCCGTGCAAACATGGTGCAAGCTTCTGTCCCTCTCTCTCTCTCTCGAGATCGTTCCATCTCGATTTGAGGTCACAATGGCCGTCTGTAGTTTTAACAACCCCCCTTTTATGTCTTGTGACCTTAAAGGGTCATGAGGATGCATTTAAAAGGCCATATTCCACACCATTTAAGTCCACTTAGAACGTTACTAGAAAAAAAAAGTCAATTTAGTTTCACAAGACCATTTTCCGGCCCCTCTCTGACTCTTAGATCTGCTTTTGCTTCTGTCTCTTTAAAAATTTTTTTACAATTTTTCTTTTATGATTACTTTGACCTTATCTAACATTCACAAACTGGAGACTTTCTCAATTCTCTCTGGGAAAAAAATGAGAAAGTGAAAATGCGAGAAAAAATTATGTTTTGTGGAAAAACTGGCATAATTTTCTATAGATTGTCTATATGTTTAACCTCTTATGTCCTGGGACAATTTTTGGGGATTTCCGCCTGGATTTGGCCGAACCAAATTGAAAAGCTTCCCATACACACATACAGTTGTCTCTAAATTTTGGTGTCATTTGAACCCTTTTAAGTTACATAAACTACTGCTAAAAGCGATAAACATGTATATGTTGTCAGAGCTGTAATAAACCCCCTCAAAAAAGAGGCGCTTTTAGATTTTTTGGTTATAAAATCATTTTGTAAAGTGTGTATCTCAGGCCCTGTGTGCTCTAGCACCCTGCAGACAGTTTGGGCTGTTTCCACTAGATGGCAGTAAAATTATATATATATATATATATATATATATATTTTGTCTGTATCATGTAGTGTTGTCAGAAATATCGATATTTCGATATGTATCAATACTGAAATATCTGAAATGGCGACGCGTGTTCTGCTGGATTTTTCCTCATGACAGCGTGTTAGTATTGGTCTGGATTTCGCGCAGGATTACACATAACGTTAATTCTACTAATTCCCACAGATTTCGTGCTCGCATCTGTAGCGCACATACACATATAAACACTACCGTAATAAAGCTGCCTCTGACATATAAGTGCAAAAATGAGCTCCTTTTTCCAGCTTATTAATGGTCAAATACACTCAAAAAATGTCTCAATGCTCATCTTGATGGTGAGTATGAACGTTTACACAGTCGTAACCAGTTCAGGAAGAAAGTGTAACAGGAACAGTGTTTATCCATGCGTGCGTCAGGTCTTAAAGGGACAGCAGTTATTAATTATTCAAACTAGAAAAAGACAAACTATCACTTACTGCTCTTGACTTATTAACTTGTGTAACTTTAATGGATTAATATGTATTTAATTTTTTACAATGAAGATTATCCAATGTTATTTTAAATTTGATTACTTCGTTTTTTTAATTCAGTTTCTTACCTGAATACTGTTAGACCTACCTGAAAAAATAAAGCAGACTATTTAATTTGTATCTTTATTCTATTGTATTTATTTGTGCTATTGTTTGTAATTGGTTTATTTGTTATTATTTTATTGCTGTTTATTCAATTTGAAATCCAGCTTCCTTGTGTTGTATGTAAGCTATTGCAACACAATTAGTTAGCAAATATTCGTGAGATAATTGTAATGGTAATTGATGAGAAAAAGCTTAAAAGCTTTACCATTTAAAGTGATCTCTTCAGAAGAAATATTTAATTGCCTAGACTTTCAATAGACAGACAAAAAAATAAATGATATTAAAAATATCTATTTGACACTATATGTAGCGTTTTTCCCCGTGGTATCGAAAATGGTATCGAATATCGATACTTTTTTAGGTATCGGATCGAAGTTAGAAATTCCAGTTTAGTGACAACACTAGTATCATGTATGCAAGATTTATTCAAATGAATCTGAAGGGAAGAATATTACCTTTTTTATGTAACCCCCCCCCCCCACCCCCATACCCATATACAGTGGTATAAATGCAATATCCCCAGTGTTACACACTTTCAAAAATGAATTTATAACCAAAAAAATGTAAAAGCACCTCTTTATGAGGGGGTTTATTACAGCTCAGACAACATATACTCACATGTTTATCACTTTTAGAAGTGGTTTATGAAACTACAAAGTGTTTCCTGTAAAATGGCACCAGTATTGTGTATTTAGAGACACTGTATGTGTGTATGGGAAGCTTTTCAATTTGGGTCGGCCAAATCCAGGTGGAAACGGTCCCAGAGTAATTTAGTGTAAATAAGTTACTTTGTGCAAAACAAATGCCAAAGTGATGCATATCTCCAGAAAGTAAACAAAGGAGAATGGAAGAAATGTATTGTCCAAAAATTGTCAAGAGTTTGTAAACGATAATACTAATGAATAACTTAATAATGAATACAATAATATTCATTATTATTTTATTAATAATAATTATAATTTTTTGAATGTGGTACTTTTGACTTGGAAATAAAAATAAATTCTAGAAAAACATGACATTTTGGACATTATTAAAATAAATAAACACATTTTATTAATAATGATCTGTTAGAACTAACAAAAATAAACGTAAATATACCATAAGACATGGATTACAAAGTATTACCAACCTGGAATAAGGCCAAAAAGTAGTAAAAAAGTACCAGCTGACACTATCACTGTCCTATACCGCCACAATACATTTTAATAAGAGATATTTTTCACAGCAGAATTGATTATCTTTATATTCCCTAGCTGTATGCCTTTATTGCCAATGCCACTTTGTTATATTTCCATTTTTATTCAGTTGTCAGCTGTACAGAGAGAAATTCAACCTGCATTTCACTCTTAGATAATGAAGTTTTTTAGGTCTAAAGTTCTCCGAGGTCCACAAGGAACGGCTGTCCGCTTTGGAATCGATTCAGGATTTCTGGGATCCAGCCTGCGCTGTATTGATTCACCATTAATGCCATAATGACTGTTTTGGCAGCGGATTTAAAATGGGGAAATGGTGCTTTGGGACGCCGGTCATTAAAAACATGTTGTTTGATTAAAATCAGAGAATGTTTTTCATCTAGTGTTTTCAGAACAGGATCCAAGATAGGCTAGAAATGATCTCCAAACACAACACACACACACACACAAATGGAAATGCAACGGACATTTCCGCCACCGCTGAGGTGCGATATCATGATGGCAGTGAGTTTGTCCCGGCGGGGTGCAGGTAAGTGTGAGATTCTGTGTTGTGCTAACACATTAGCTCTGTTCCAACACCTAGCAAGCTGCCTTGCTGTTTACGGCATACACTACATAGACAACATGACTTGGGAAGATCAAGTCAATCCACATTAGTTAGCTACACTACACACTACTAACATAAGGAGCTATACCTTAGCATTGAAGAAAGCTGTCTTTTACCACTCTCAATGGGATTTCCTCAATAATCATAACACACCATGAAAGTACACTCTAAAAAATGCTGGGTTGGGTTGGTTTGAAAATGGACTAACCCAGCAATTGAGTTGTTTTAACCCAGTGATTGGGTTGTTTTAAGCAAACATTAAACCCAAACGCTGGGTTAAAATGACCCATTCACTGGGTTAAAACAACCCAATTGCTGGGTTAGTCCATTTTCAACCCAACTTGGGTTGTTTTTAACCCAGCATTTTTTAGAGTGTATATACACTCACCTAAAGGAATATTAGGAACACCTGTTCAATTTTTCATTAATGCAATTATCTAATCAACCAATCACATGGCAGTTGCTTCAATGCATTTAGGGGTGTGGTCCTGGTCAAGACAATCTCCTGAACTCCACACTGAATGTCGGAATGGGAAATAAAGGGGATTTAAGACATTTTGAGCGTGGCATGGTTGTTGGTGCCAGACGGGCCGGTCTGAGTATTTTACAATCTGCTCAGTTACTGGGATTTTCACGCACAACCATTTCTAGGGTTTACAAAGAATGGTGTGAAAAGGGAAAAACATCCAGTATGCGTCAGTCCTGTGGGAGAAAATGCCTTGTTGATGCTCGAGGTCAGAGGAGAATGGGCGACTGATTCAAGCTGATAGAAGAGCAACTTTGACTGAAATAACCACTCGTTACAACCGAGGTATGCAGCAAAGCATTTGTGAAGCCACAACACACACAACCTTGAGGCGGATGGGCTACAACAGCAGAAGACCCCACCGGGTACCACTCATCTCCACTACAAATAGGAAAAAGAGGCTACAATTTGCACAAGCTCACCAAAATTGGACAGTTGAAGACTGGAAAAATGTTGCCTGGTCTGATGAGTCTGGATTTCTGTTGAGACATTCAGATGGTAGAGTCAGAATTTGGCGTAAACAGAATGAGAACATGGATCCATCATGCCTTGTTTCCACTGTGCAGGCTAGTGGTGGTGGTGTAATGGTGTGGGGGATGTTTTCTTGGCACACTTTAGACCCCTTAGTGCCAATTGGGCATGGTTTAAATGCCACGGCCTACCTGAGCATTGTTTCTGACCATGTCCATCCCTTTATGACCACCATGTTCCATCCTCTGATGGCTACTTCCAGCAGGATAATGCACCGTCACAAAGCTTGAATCATTTCAAATTGGTTTCTTGAACATGACAATGAGTTCACTGAACTAAAATGGCCCCCACAGTCACCAGATCTCAACCCAATAGAGCATCTTTGGGATGTGGTGGAACGGGAGTTTCGAGCCCTGGATGTGCATCCCACAAATCTCCATCAACTGCAAGATGCTCTCCTATCAATATGGGCCAACATTTCTAAAGAATGCTTTCAGCAGCTTGTTGAATCAATGCCACGTAGAATTAAGGCAGTTCTGAAGGCGAAAGGGTCAAACACAGTATTAGTGTGAGTTCCTAATAATCCTTTAGGTGAGTGTATTTGAAATAATGCTAGACTTGCTTATGGGTTTTGTGCAGCCAAAGTCCACATATTTATGCGGGGGCCGCATTTTTACAAATATGTGCACTTTCGCCACATAAATTGCCGATTTCCGCCCGCAAAAAAAGGTGGTGCAGTAAAAGTGGTCTCGTTAGATTTAGGACGTCATGCCGAGTCGTCTGATATCCAATTTTACCATATCGGCCATTTTGGCTGTCGGCCATTTTGAATTATGTGCTAAAATGCTGTATTTTATGAACTCATGAACGGATTGTTACGAAACTCGGTATGGGTCATCAGCACGATGCCCTGAAGGAGCCGGAGACGTTTCGAAACAGCACCACCTAGTGGAGAATTTTTTTTTTCAAACGCTTATAACTTTGGGTGTGATTGACTTATTTTCATGGGAGTAACTTTTTTCGTCTCCTGAATCCTTGCCGAGTCCAACGATACCAGACTTGCCAGGTTTCAGCGTATGGTTTGTGCAGCGTTGTAATTTAGCACTTATATAACGTTAGCTGATATCGCCGAAACCGCTAGTCCAATCGAGACAAAACCAGCGTCAGAAGTTCAGAAACATAGGTCGATAGCTAAACGCTAATGCCCAAATGTCAAAATATTGATAGTAAGGGGGAGTAAAATCCAATCAAAGTCAGGTGTCAGTCATTTTTTTACGTGTTTTTTCATATAAATGTCTATAACTCCAAAACAAAATGAGATATTTTCCCCAAAATTGACACGCGTATGGGCTCACTCTGATGACACATAAAAAAATGGTAAAATTGTGCCTCTTGGTGGCGCTGTAATAGAACAAAACATGACATTTCCATTGACTACAATGCATTTTTAAGCCTTTTTGCCTTAAATCATCTTAAAATGTGTTTAATTGCTCATTGCTGCAGTTGATCTGACACTGCCAGATATTTTGGCATGTCTTGTCTTTTTATTTGCGCTTGGCCCCGGTATTGCTATTGCAGCTGTATTTATATTACGTTTTTTTATATTTTATTTATTCATTTTTACAGAAGTTGTAGCATATTCCTTTTGTAAAGCTACAGAACTTGTTTGACTCAATGTTTTGTAAGTTTGAGATGTGTTTATTAAGGTCTGAAATAAAACACGATGAGAACTTAAATATTCCCAGCACTTTCTGTGATGTATATGCTTGCTTATCATAGGAAGTAATAATGACTCTTTACATTAAGGTAGTAGCCCAGTGAGAACAGGGTGTTGGGGGAATCACTTTTTTTCTCTCTTCTTCATCAAACCGCAGTTTTTGCAAGTTCCCACAATTTCATTGCATAAAATTGCATAAATATCCCGCATATTCAATCGCATTTTTAAGAAAACATGCCGTAAAATCAAGGATTTTTGCCCACAACAATCACCCAAAATATCAGCATTTTTCTGGTATTTTCTTGTAAAACGTAACATGAAAAATCAGGTCAGACGGACAGAACCAGAGACAGTCAGAGATGTCTGACACCAGGGAAAACGAAGGACGATTTGTCTGACAACAGGAGTCAGATTAGTGACAGACTCACTTGTACAGCTCATGCGAGTGTGAGGAGTGTGTGTTGTGTCAGTGCGCTTACCGCCTGCGTCTATTTGTGCTTGATTACACACAGCATGCCCACAGAGGCTATTGCCACTTCTACATTTGCAAGCCTTTTCTTTGCATCCGTCACTGTATTCCTAGCTTGTTTGACAAGGAATAATCGTGAAAATTTCACGTTTAGAAAACAGCGTCATTATATCAGCTGTGGCCGGTAATGACACATCATGGCGCGTAAAGTGTTTTCACATCTCCTGTGGCGCTATCAGAGCGTTTCAATTCACACAATCCCTGCTCATCACCGCGACAGCGGCAAGGTAATATGTTTGCATTTCATGCTATCAGAGCTACAAAACACATTGTTTTGTCACATCTGTTCTTGATAGGTTTGTAAACATGGGCGGAGTAAGCAATGAAGAGGCTTTCTTCAAATCAGACTAACATCAGTAGTACCATTGCTCATATATATGGGTTTAAAGTGCCCCAATTATGGTATTTTAAAGGTTCCTAATTTTGTTTTGGAGGTCTCCTACAATAGGTTTACATGCATCAAAGGTCAACAAACACATCACCACGTTTTTCCAATGATTCCCAAGATTTGAACTGCGTCCGAAATTGAATACTTCTCTACTATATAGTATGCGAAAAACACTACGCCAACAGAGTATGTCCGAATTCATAGTATTCGAAAAACAGTATGCGAAAAGTACCCGGATGACCTACTACTTCCGGCGAGATTCTGAAGTGCGCATTCGATGGACACTTTACTATCCCATGAGGCCACGGGAGGTGATGGGACGCAACCATAGACTGTATAAAAAAAATATGGGCGTAGAGTCCGTGACGTCACTCATAGGATCTGAAGAGACGTTTTGAAGCGTAAAGTCGGGGCGAGCTGGCCGTCGCCATCTTGTCAGCGCGTCACTCTCGGATAACAGAAAATGGGCAAAGAGGCGGGACATGGGGGGAGCTGAGGTGACGACTAAGGCTACGTTTACACGTGGGCGGCTATTTTCATAAACGGACATTTCAACCTCTCCGTTTTTAAAAATAACATTGTGCACACATGTCAGTTTTCAGAAAAGTGTTTATTTACACGTATTAGGGATGCACCGGTTGACCGGCCAAAAACCGGAACTGGCCGGTTTTTGCTTCTAGCGCGCGGTTTTCTTTGTATATTTCTGCCGATTTTTCCGGAAGTGCGCCCGCGCGCACATACGCCTATATTGCAATCATTCGCGAACATGTCACTTGTGTGTTACAAACGGAAACTGGAGAACTGAGGGAAGAGACGAGATACGCTGAAGGGAATGAAGAGCCGCTTTCCTGCGCGAGCTGAAGTTGCGCGAGCTGAAGTTGCGCGAGCTTACCTCTCCGCCCTGCACAAGTGTAGATTTGAGCGTTTGTTCAGCTCAGCTTCTCACGTGTTGGATCGGATGAGAATGAAACAGACTAACTTGTGACAAAGCCGAAATACTTCTTTTTGTAGCCTAAAGAAGAACATGCATGCACTTTAGAAATGAAATACTATCAGTTCAGTAGCCTATAGGATGATCATTTTTATTTTACCTTAAAATTACATTGACTTAATTTGATTTAAAAAGCACCTGCAGTAGCATCTTCGTTTTTTTCGTTGCACTAAACATTATTTGATTTAACATTTTGGAACAATTATATACTTCGGTTTTATTTCATTTCACTGGTAAAGACTTTTTTTCTTTACACCGAATTTAAAAACAAATGCTGATTTAAGTAACGTCTTTGTTTGGATTGCAGAATATGCAGTTGTTGCCTTTAATGTCACCTTTCAGCCTTTTCATTTCCAATTCAATTTCCCGTTAATTTCAGATTGCGGACTTGTTTTCATTAGCCAAAAGCCAATTTAGCCTGTTAAATACCAAATAAACATCTTGTTCATGTATACTTTCATTCTTTTATTGTGTAAAAAAATAAATAAAAAATAAATAAATCGGAAATCGGTATCGGAATCGGCCTGTTTTCTTGAAAAAAAATCGGTATCGGAATCGGCCATGTAAAATCATGATCGGTGCATCACTAACACGTACCCGTGTATATATGCCGTCAAGAGCATGCCAAACCTGTAGGTGGCGGTGTAACGAGAAGCTCAAGCCCACGTAAGCCAATCAGAATCCCGAAAATAGACAGTAGTTCGCCCAGGTCGGACCCAAAACCGGCGGAGCTGGCGGTGATGTGGACTGGTTCTTCATGTTGGAGGGAGAAGTTGTTGCAAAATTGCTGACCTCCGAGCACTCATTCATCTCTGCTCCTCGACATAATGGAGCAGCTGTATTTGCAAATGCAAACACACGAGAAGAGTCGACATTGTCAAAAACGTCGACAATAAAAAATTGTCGACAAATATATTTGTTGTCGAGTAGTCGTTTGATGTCATGTGACCTAATGTAAGGGCCTGCAATATGGCGATTTGACCACTATGGCGCTGTAGCGCTAGAGTGTTATGCAGCCCTTACAAATGTTGCGGAAGAAGAAAACAGCGCAAAATCAAATATACCAGAATTAATAGACGTGGTAAGCTTCATAAATATAACTTTGAGAAAGACTGGAAGTTCAGTTAAGTTCTGATAAATAACAACAGCAAAATATATAGTATATAAGCCATTATGTGACTCGTTAATGCTGCAACGCACTTTCGTTCACTCGTTACTCGCTAACTTACAATGCAGGGACTGGAACTACAAATATACTAGTTATATAAATACAGTAATCATTACTTTATTTAGGCAGAATAAGTTCGTTGTGTTTCCCAAACGCATTAATGTTAGCGGTCTTTCACTGATAGCCATGGCATTAGCTAGCTTTGTGGTTAGCTAAAGTCTATGATAAGACATAATTTAGAAATGGACGTCATACTGCAAAATATTGTAAAACATACCTTTTCAAAATAACGGCCAGGGGATAGATGATGCATCTCATTTTGTCATGCTTATTTGAGAACTGATGGGGATGTTCTTTTAAATGTTATTCGAGCAATTTGTGTGCCAGCTTACCATGCACTTCACGGATGATCTCCGTTGTGTTGTGAATGTTCGCAGCATGACTCAGCTGGATCAGCTGTGTTGCCAATCTGCACGTTGTAGAGCGCCATCTGGTGGACAAACTCTGAAACGGCAACACTCATAATGTGGTTGAGCGGTGTTTCGTCATTTTATGTTGTTGTTTTTTTTATATTCATTTATCGGCCATCATAAATGGCGATACCGATAGTTTGGAAAATGCCTAATATCGGCCCGCCGATATATCGGTCGGGCTCTAATTCTTTGTGTCCTGAAGTATGTCCTCTTTTTCTTTTTCAGTTCTAAGAAAAGCAGTGGGCCTATTATTGTTTTCCAAATGAAGCTCTTAAAGGGATGGTTCACCCAAAAATGAAAACTCTGTCATCATTTACTCACCCTCAAGTTGTTCCAAGCCTATATGAGTTTCTTTGTTTTGCTGAACACAAAGGAAGATATTTTGAAGAATGTTTGTAACAAAGCAGAAAGAGCAACCATATATTTCCCCTACTATGGTAATCTGCTTGGTTACAAACATTCTTCAAAATATCTTCCTTTGTGTTCAGCAGGACACATACAGATTTGGAACAACTTGAGGGCGAGTAAATGATTCATTTTCAGAAATTTCATTTTTTTTTTTTTTTTTTACATTACTATGCCTTTAAATACTGCCAAGAGATGTTTACATCCAAAAATATAATTATTTTTATTGTCTGTAATGCAGCTAATTTTTTTCAATTGAAAGAGGACAGAATATTTAAACAATGCTTAGAGAGCATTTGTGTGTGATTTGAGTTCTGAGAACTCAGTTTATTAAAACATCCATTTCAAAAGTGATTTTCTTTTATATTATAGTTAGAATATGTATAACTCAATGTTTTAACTAATTGGGAAAGCTGAATAATTGTTCAAAATGTACTGATTAGTCATCCACGGCAATAACAATAATCGATGATTAGTCGATTAATCGTTCTAATAATCATTACCGATTATCAAAATAATCGTTTGATGCAGCCCTACTGAGCACTGATGTTACATAAACGTTTGTAAAACAAATCTTGCCCCATCTTTACTCAGAGTAGTAATAACGACAGACAATCTGCATTAATAGACAGTTTTAGGTAATAATAGCCCACAGCTGATTCAGCAGTTAGCCTGAGGCCTAGCGTACACAATATAAAACAAAACGTATGTACTTTCTAAAATATATACGGAGTTCAAAATACATAATTAATACTTAATCATACTTACAGGTTATGATTCTGAGGAGCAATATGTTCCAAATAAACTTGGTACGGTCCCATTTTAATGGAGAAGTGTTTTGTAAATCCCATTTAGACCTCACAGAGATTTGAGAAGAAGATTATACAGCTGTTGTATCACTGTGGTAATTTTAACCACTGACTTCACATATTCATCCTTTGGAAGTGTTTACAAAAGACAATTTGCTTTTGCAGAGCAGAAAACAGCGTCTTTTCGACATGTACACAACACGACATGAGTTTGAGGGCGTGTTAAAGTAGATCGTTCGCGGACAGCCAATTAATTATGCAAATGTGATATCACGTTATGTATGACTGGAATTCCTGACCATAGATATACATAATAAAGGCGTTTATTATGTATATATATATGTTCCTGCGACTTGTATAGGCGGTTAAGAGTCGTTCTGAAGCGCGAAACTTAAATCACGTGAGCCAACTCACCAAACACAACGACACGCGATATACGTTTTTAAAATAGAAACCTTTTTTATATTATATTTCAGGATAAACATACATCATTAGACAGGTAATTAACACAATCTAACTAACATTTATAATTTATTTACGGCTGAAATGTTGCACGGATATGTAACAAGCAAAGTATTTATCATAATGTACTTTAAAAATAACTTAATGGCAGGAAGATATCAGCTCTGCTGTTGTTCATAAATACCAGTAATGATGTTGTACAATGAGGACATTGTCACGTACGCCGGAAATAGAGTCATTAGTGTCTTTTACTGTACTTACCATTGCCCGAACTCGTGTAGCCTACACGATATACTGATTCAAGAGCTCGGGAACTTGATTTACCATGGACTTTCAATAACTTTGCAGACTGTTTACATTCACAGACAGCTATATTAGCTACACACCGCATGAAAGGGAATCTTCTAAAAAAATCAGATTTATATAGACAGATTTACCTGAGCCGTGTCTCGAGGCATATCGACGCCTTAGCAACAACCAAAATATTATGCCGGCAAGTTTTGAGCGACAAAAAAAAAAGTTTGTGTAACATTTTAATGTTTGTTATTGTCGCTGCAATACTAGCCTGCTAGCTAAAGTACTCACAAATTGTCCATGTAAAAGAAACTTATTTTATAAAACTTAATTTTCATATTCATGTTGTGTAATCAAACGAATGAATTTCAGAAAAAAAGCTACCAGCTATTTCAGCTAACTTGCATAACTCGTAACTAGCTAACTGTTAGGCTAATCAAATGCTTAATTTAAAAAGTAGGTTTATTCAAAATGTAAACTTATTTATTGAACATTAAAGGTACACTATGTAACTTTTCCGTCCGCTTAAGGTCGCCTGTTCAAAACAAAGGCGTAGTTTGATGACGGCACGTTTGAGCGCAGAATCTTGGGACATGTGGTCTTCACCTCAGCCGGTGGGAAAGAATCGGGATAGGACTCTGGCAGAAATCATGTTGATGGATGTGATTATTAACGTTACTGTAGTGAAGCAGAGCATGAGCGAGTGTTGTGGAGCTGAGGAACCGCTGGAGCGATTGTTAATAAGATGAACGCAACACACGCCTCGCGAGCAGCGGGACTTTTATTATGCACAGTCGCCGGCACCACTTCCGCTCCTCCGCTCATGAGTGTGAGGTAACGCAGCTCTGTTGATCATATAGACCTTTCTCAAAACTTCCGTATTTGCGACCAGAAATACGCAATCGCCGTGGTAATCTTCTTCCTCCCCGGGCAGGGCTACATGTAAACAAATGGCGCAAGCAACGAGCAAGTGTGATTGTAGCTTACCGGGCTGTTCTTGTTATTCCCAAAAGCAAGCATATCTGTCGTTTCAATCCTTCCCTGTTGATGGTGGAGTTTGACGGAAATGGATTCAGGCTATCCGGCGGGAAGAAGGACTAAACTTCCCTGCTCGTGTCCTACAAGCTTTTCAACGCAAAGCGGCTTATGACGCACCTCTGTGGGGAAATAAAAAACGAATATTTTTTTTAAACTAATATTTAACTTATATATATTACCATTATTAACTGAAATCTATTTAAATGTTTCTAAGGTTGTAGTATTGTTTCACTGACGGAACTACTAAAATAAACACGCATCCTTAAATGGATGTTGGCTCGTGAGTCGTGTATATATTTTTTTTTTTTCAAAATGTATGATATTTTATTTAATATATATAAAATTCACTTTTGCAAAATGCCTCCATACATATTGTGAATTTATTTTGTTTTAAAACATAACGTGATGTTAATCAACATTATTTTTTATTATACTGTAAACATATTATAGATTTTCTTTTAAAATAAAAACATATCTATAATTTTATTAAAAGTATTATGTTGTCTGTTAAAAAATAGAATTGTGCACACTGTGTGATGTTTAAACTATTCTGAACTGTAGCCAAAGTCCGGACAAACAAGATATCATCTTGGTCAAGGAAGACGTGTCATTTAATGCTGGTTCTTTATAGCTACGTAATATGAGACTTATGTGAATATGCCTAATTGTTAATTTCCATCAAATGTAATTATTTGGCAAATCCGTTAGCGAAGTTGTGTAGACTCGCTGATCTATTTTCTCTTGGCCAGGTATGCTTTTCTGATGTGTTGACGCTTGATAGGAACTCCGGTTCCGCAACGATTACGTATTTCTGTTTTTTGTGAGAAAGGTCTATTAGACACATCTGAGTGTGTTAATGATGGGATGGCGTTACTCTGTGCGTTCTCTCGGCCGCTGCTATGACACTTGTTCACACTGCAGTGAGAGTAAAGTGTTTCTGCAGAATAAAACCGCAAACCGAGGGGAACGCGGATATGATGTCATCGATAGGCCACGCCCTCACACGTCCCGGTTCCTCGGGTAAAATAGCATCTCACCATTTACAAATAGTTGGAAACATTTGGGATATTGTAAGTACTGAACAAAATATATAACACTGGCCTAGAGGTGTTTGGATATTTTACTGCAAAAATGTTACATAGTGCACCTTTAACCTTTTTTTTTTAATCAAAGTAGGCCTGCTGTTGTCGCCATTTTATAAAAGCTATTCAACAACCTTACCTGAGGTAAAATAACCAGAACTTACCCGGCTTACATCGTGCCAAATATTGCATTAGGCCTATTTATTGTTCATAAACGGCCTCACAGTTTAGGTTTTTAACAAACAAACATAAAAGAACAGGTAAATCAATTAAAATGCTTTGTTCCCAAAACTGACTGCACTTTCTAGACAAAACTTTCAGCATATTTACGTATTCTGACAGCTGACACACTCAGAATACGCCTCTGGCAAACTGGCACCGTCCCACACGTGCAAGTGTCACTAAACCCAAAAAAGCCGCAGAGAGAAATACAGACGCTGATGATGTCTGACATTACCGAACTCTTAACAGCGCCGCTAATTACATGTAAATGCAGCTCACCGCAGGCCTGTTTAACCCCACGGCTATAATAGCCTTGGCTGGAAAAACTGATTTTATTCGAGTCCGGGGGAAGTTTTATCCAACATGGACACCGATAACGATGATGATATATCAGTTTAGAAGGCGACTAATGATCTGAATTTGCTTGTGAGTGGCTAATTATGCACATATGCTCCTAAAAATGAGCAAAAATTTGTATTAATTACCTTGATGAAGTTATTAGAAGGACCAATGCAGATTATCTGTCTGTCAGAAGTCATGTGGCTTTTTAACCATTAAATTTGTGCATTCACTTGAATGCTTGCTTAATACACATTTGTGTGTGTATGTGTGTGTGTTTCTATTGGCAGATAATCAACTGCAAAGGCAGCAGTGCAATTAAAGTGACAAATTGGCCGTGGGCATAAAGAATCTTCCCTGTGTGTTCATATCCTCCAGAGCCAAATACACCCGTGAACACACACACACACACACACACACACACACACACACACACACACACACACACACACACCATCTGAATGGCTGCACATTTAATTGGGTAGCCATGCTAATTGCAGACAGTACATCATTTTCACCGCGTCCTTTCAAAGGCCCAAGGCCTCGCAGAACATTAGCGGGTGAAGAGCATGACAGCATGATCACACCTCAAGAATTACTTAAAACTCTTATATAATACTTCCTTTGCTTATTTATAGGGTGGAAGTTTACTTATTTACGAGTACATTACCGAACAATACCAGCGCACACCTGAATCAATGCTGACTGGTGCATTGGAGACATGAAATATTATGAAGAGAGAAGTTTAATGTAGTAAAATAAGACAGGAGAAATTGTTTAAAATGATATGGGGGGCAACAAATAATTTCAAATTGTTCTTTAAAAATTATATTTTTCCAATCTTCTAAATATAGCAATGAGGAATTGTAGGAACAAGTCTATATATATATATATATATATATATATATATATATATATATATATATATATATATATATATATATATATATATATATATATATATATATACACACCGATCAGAATGTCACATGACTGAAGACATCTGTAGTCTCAACATTAGCGATTAGCTTCTACAGTACAGCTCTACTGAGATGACTTCAGTCCCTTATACATGAATAAATGGGTTTGAATGGTGCTTAGTTCCTATTTTACTCCAAATAAGAGCCTTTAGACAGAAAAAGAAAGAAATATAGACAAATAGATGTGTGTTTATCAGTATTATTGAATTCTGTGAATGGCTGAAAGAACGTACTAATCAGTCTTGGGTTTAGACAAAGATCAGTGTGGAAAGATTGACACTAGTATTCGTCAACAGCAACAAATCTGTCTTTCACTCATTTTCCCCACTGTCGTTTTGAAAGGGGAACATCATGACAGTCCTATTTCTGTCTCTCTTGCATTCTTGTACAAATTTAACCCCTTTCACAGTCATTGTTTCAGGCCGCCATCTGTATTTTCCCTCCACAATTTCTCCTTTTCCTCTGTTATATATAGTAGATGTGCAGTATAATATTTACATGCACAAAAACCGTTTAGTTTAACCATGTAGGTTTAGTTTATATATCAGCAATCAAACAGACCTGCTACCAACATTCATAAGATTTAACAATAAAATAAATCAAAGAGAGAGCAAAAGATAATTAAAAACACGTATATTAGCAATTGAGGAAACGCTAGGCTAGCTGCAAAACAACAGGAAAACCATGCTCTACTTTCAGGAAAGCCTTGTTGTTTATTACGAGGGTAAATCTCATGACTCATTAGCTACATATTCCAATTTTGGAAGTTTCCGCTCGACCGTTTCAACCATAGATATCCATAATAAAGGCTAGATGTCTCGTCCGCGCTGCTGGCCAATGGAGGTCGAGTCCGCACCTGGCGGCCATCTTGTCACAGTCAGCTCGCTCACTCCTAACATTGTGTTTTAATGGTGCATGCACTTTTTAAATAACCATAACTTGCTCAATTTTCTACCGATTTTCAAACTGTTTGGTTTGTCATAAACATCAGAGATGTAGTTATGACCATAGATATACATAATAAAGGCTAGATGTCTTACGGCGGAGTCTCTAACGTCATCACCGGCGGCCATCTTGTCACAGGGCTCTGTGGCTCCTGATGTAAGGCGAGTGATCTGAACACAAATACGTTTACGATTAGGCTTACGATAGGTCAATTGTGGGGGCACCATTGAATTATATTATATGGGGGAAAGAAAAACTATGGAAGTCAATGGTTAGCCTGGCTCCGCCCTCCTACATACTTCCGCTCAATTTTCATTTTCCTTCAGTTCTCCGTCTGGGATTGGGGTATATTCTTACAAATGTTTACCGGTCCAATCAGCGAACAGAGGGAGTGGCTGAGAGCGATGCCGTTGATGTTGTGCGCTAGTTTGAGTTGTAGTTCAGTAATGGCGGCGGAGAAAGATGCGAACCAAGCCATTTGGTCTGTTGTGGCACCGCTGCCGAATATCCAGAAGTTATAGCCGGAGCGAGAGCAATCTCTGCTGAGTTTTTTTGGTGGCCATGTTGTTGTGGCCCTCCTCCCCACAGGGTTCGGGAAAAGTTTGATTTTCCAGCTCCGTTAGTGGTGAAGGAGTT
Organism: Gobio gobio; assembly: GCF_949357685.1. Lineage (NCBI taxonomy): Eukaryota > Metazoa > Chordata > Actinopteri > Cypriniformes > Gobionidae > Gobio > Gobio gobio. The sequence goes on from NC_137120.1 coordinate 39,288,905, forward strand.
GCTGAAGCCGCGGTAATTGTTTCTCGTGGGGTCGATATTGTCATCATTTACAGGGGCTAGTCAGTGATTTTATTGCCGTCCGTCTCCAACCACCCGCGTAAAAATCCCCGGCCGAATGACCGACTGTTTTAGACAAACACCAGGTCGTGTGGTCATTTAACTGCTGTCTGAATCCACATCTCTGAGTTTTTCAAGAATATATCACTTCAAAATTCACTGTTTATATCCTTTTTGACCCCTGCAGAGCACCGTCCAGTTGCACTTCGCTGTAATTTGGATGCATTTCTAGACTTGTATTTCTTTAAATGCTGGTAAGTATTTTCAGGAGCAATATATTTCATCACCGCTCAAACAGTAATAATAAGAAAAGCACGTAAACATTTGAATTGGGCCGTTATTTAGACAGCATTTATTCTTATCATACCAAGCATAAGATATTTTATTTACAGCACATTCATGTTATGGACCACGTGAGCAGCCGTTCCCGATCACAAAACTCTCCCCTCCACTGTGAATAAATCACAGTCCGAATGCACAAGTTTTAGGTTTTATCACTGAGGTGGTGCACAATCTGCAGTTATTTTTACGGATTTCCATTTGAGAAACAGAGGCGAACGATGCACGACAAACGTCACGATTAGGGTTGGGTATCGTCGTTTGTTTGTTTTTTTCGATTCCGGTGCCAAACCGATACCTTTAAAAACGGTACCGGTGCCTAAACGGTGCCTGAACCGATACTTAAAAAAAAAAAAAGGCCACGAGGTGGATGACATTAAATGGCTTTTTATTTATTTATTTATTTTATTTAAATTGAACCATTTATTAAAAGTTTAATGTATACTTAAATGTATCAATATAAATAAATACAAAACACAATTTACTTATTTACAAATTCACAGAAAAACCTAAGCCACCTAACCCAACTACAACAAGCCTAATATAACACTAAATAACAGTTACAGTAATAACAGCAGTCGTCTGTATTCTTGCTCTGCTACAAACCAGCTTCGAGCTTCAGCTTTATTTTGAAATATGATCATATTCTCTGGCTAAATATTTTAGAACGCATCGCCTTAATGTTTCCATGACAACGCTTCATGTTTCTCACATGACACAGCAGCCGCAATAGCGCTGACAGCTCAGCTGTATCGGGTTTATTTCGTTTTTCCTTTTTATTCAAAATATTCACAAACTTCTTAACTGTGTCACGAACTATCTGATGTTCAAATGTGTGAGTGAATGTGTGTTAGTTGATCTATAAAGCGCAATGGGTGACACCATGTTAGTTTGCGCCTCAGAATCGGATCTGTCGGATTTACAACACTTGAGTTCATTCTCGTCTCACGAAATACATGAAAGTAAGTGACCAGTGAACTGGAAGAAGAATAGAGTAAACGATATAGTTACTATATAATGTGCATGTATCTGATGTGAATAAAACACGTAACGTTAGTCAAATTATAACCATCTGAAAGGATTGTCATAGCCGCTTCCATAGACATCAGTGTGTGTTTTTTGCTAATACTTATGAGCATTTAAATGTCTGAAACCTGAAATAAGCATGATGTGGTTGAAAACACTGAATAGTTGTCATGAGTTGTGATGTGACGAGCGCTGAGCGTCTGTCTTTGGCTCGGTGCAGCCAAAGCGCGAAAGCACGTTTGAATTTTGGCACCGAAATGAGGAGCCGAAATCTGCGTTCTGATTCGGTCCGGTACATACCGGTTATATAAGTACCGGTGCCATATTGGCCACCGGGTTTCGGTACCCAACCCTAGTCACGACCAAACGTTAGCGATTGGTTATGGCAGATCCAGAGCGGCTCTGGGCAGATCCAATAGTTTTAAACTTCAACAGAGTATTAGGACTCGGGCAGAAATCATGTTGATGGATGTGATTATTAACGTTACTGTAGTGAAGCAGAGCAGGACGAGTGTTGTGGAGCTGAGGAACCGCTGGAGCGATTGTTAATAAGATGAACGCAACACACGCCTCGCGAGCAGCGGGACTTTTATTATGACACAGTCGCCACTTCCGCTCCTCCGCTCATGAGTGTGAGGTAACGCAGCTCTGCTGATCATATTAGACTCATCTGAGTGTGTTGATGATGGGATGGCGTTACTCTGTGCGTTCTCTCGCCGCTGCTATGACACTTGTTCACACTGCAGTGAGAGTAAAGCGTTTCTGCAGAAGAAAACCGCAAACCGAAGGGAACGCGGATATGATGTCATTGACAGGCCACGCCCTCACACGATTCCTCGGGTAAAATAGCGGCTCACCATTTACAAATAGTCGGAAACATTTGGGATATTGTAAGTACTCAACTGAACAAAATATATTTGGATATTTTACAGAATTTTTTTTACATAGTGCAGCTTTAAGCAGACATGAACTGTATATTATGTATTCTGTAACTATTCCGCAAAAATTAACAGCTACATTTTTGTTGGTGCACTAAATTTGCTCTTTTTTTCTGTCCCTGCGGGAGTGGCGTTCACTCAACATGAACAAATGTGGACATGTGTTCACACACGCACACACACACACACACACACGTATACACAAACTACGGTAATAAAGACCCCATGATAGAGTCACAGCATGCAGGCCTGCAGGCTTTTGACATGGTGATTAAGAACTCTGCGTACATGCACACTTTTGCATGTACACACACACACACACACACAACAGTGTAGGATAGCAGCCTCGCACAAATAAGCTGCAAACTTTCTTCCGGAAAAGCTTAAGAAATAAGCTGTACCTCAAGACCTATAATGTGTGTTTATGAGTCTCTCGGCAGTTGCGAACCATTCCTGCAAATCCAAAAGGAAATATGCAATAACCCAATACTAAATAAATAATAAAAAAAAACATTATGTAATGAGTTTTTTTGTTGTTGTTGTTGTTGTTTTTTGAAAGAGTGATAAACAACAGACAGAAAAGCATGCTATTTTTATTAAAATCATTTTTTTTATAGAATGACAGGTTAAATGTGTTGCTTGCTTGCCATTTTATGTCGTCTTTATGCATTATACAATTTAATATACACTCACCTAAAGGATTATTAGGAACACACACTAATACTGTGTTTGACCCTTTCGCCTTCAGAACTGCCTTAATTCTACGTGGCATTGATTCAACAAGCTGCTGAAAGCATTCTTTAGAAATGTTGGCCATATTGATAGGAGAGCATCTTGCAGTTGATGGAGATTTGTGGGATGCACATCCAGGGCACGAAGCTCCCGTTCCACCACATTCCAAAGATGCTCTATTGGGTTGAGATCTGGTGACTGTGGCGGCCATTTTAGTTCAGTGAACTCATTGTCATGTTCAAGAAACCAATTTGAAATGATTGGAGCTTTGTGACGGTGCATTATCCTGCTGGAAGTAGCCATCAGAGGATGGGGACATGGTGCTCATAAAGGGATGGACATGGTCAGAAACAATGCTCAGGTAGGCCGTTGCATTTAAACCATGCCCAATTGGCACTAAGGGGCCTAAAGTGTGCCAAGAAAACATCCCCCACACCATAACACCACCACCACCAGCCTGCACAGTGGAAACAAGGCATGATGGATCCATGTTCTCATTCTGTTTACGCCAAATTCTGACTCTACCATCTGAATGTCTCAACAGAAATCCAGACTCATCAGACCTTCAGTCTTCAACTGTCCAATTTTGGTGTGCAAATTGTCGCCTCTTTTTCCTATTTGTAGTGGAGATGAGTGGTACCCGGTGGGGTCTTCTGCTGTTGTAGCCCATCCGCCTCAAGGTTGTGTGTGTTGTGGCTTCACAAATGCTTTGCTGCAGACCTCGGTTGTAACGAGTGGTTATTTCAGTCAAAGTTGCTCTTCTATCAGCTTGAATCAGTCGCCCATTCTCCTCTGACCTTGAGCATCAACAAGGCATTTTCTCCCACAGGACTGCCGCATACTGGATGTTTTTCTCTTTTCACACCATTCTTTGTAAACCCTAGAAATGGTTGTGCGTGAAAATCCCAGTAACTGAGCAGATTGTGAAATACTCAGACCGGCCCGTCTGGCACCAACAACCATGCCACGCTCAAAATTGCTTAAATCCCCTTTATTTCCCATTCCGACATTCAGTGTGGAGTTCAGGAGATTGTCTTGACCAGGACCACACCCCTAAATGCATTGAAGCAACTGCCATGTGATTGGTTGATTAGATAATTGCATTAATGAGAAATTCAACAAGTGTTCCTAATAATCCTTTAGGTGAGTGTATATACCGTTTTTATACTTAATAAAGTGCAGTAAAACTTTTGGTTTATGAGTGAAATTTTACAGCATCTTGTTTCCCCAAAAAAACTAGGTAAATGAATCAATAATGTTTTAATGTGCCTGTCGGTATAATAGGTTTTCCAATTTTGAATAAAAATCTTTGTTTATGTTTGATATTGCTGACCCACACACACACACAAACACCTACATTTACCCAGACAGTACCAAACGTTTCCCAGGGACAAAATGCCACAATGAACCACTTTAAAGTGAAAATCATCTACCTAAAAGTGCACTTTGATCCAGTCGCACTGTTAATGGTCACAGTCGGCGTCTGTAAAACACAGAGACTTACACGCAGTTATTCTGGCCACACAGGTAGATAAAGAGACCCACTAAAGCTGTTAAAGTGCCACGTGAGAGCAGTTTACTTGATGAACCGTTTATGAGAAACCTCAAATACTCACAGTATGAGAGCCAACCCTAGACCAGTCTAAGCTGGTTTGTCTTAGTTGGTCTCCCAACTCGGGCAGGCTGGTCTACAAGCTACGATATACATATGGATATATCTATAATAACCCTGTATAGGAGTGTGTAGGCAAGCTTAAAGCACAGCGGGGTGGTGATTGTTAAGGCTTTGCGCTGAGGGGGTCGTTTCACATTGAAAGGAAAACAGCTCACGAGCGGCTCTACAGCTGGTTTGGAGACATAAATATCTCTCTCTCTCTCGCTCTTTCTTGTTTTGCTCATAGTTAATCACGTGCAGTTCTGCAGACAGCTGGCCGAAAGCCAGACCTCGGAGAAATGTGTATGTAACCGGATCCGCTTTACAACATGTGTATACATCTGTATGTGTGCGTGCACATACTTCAGCACCTCCGGCCTCTCTGAAGGTCTGGATGGAGAACAGCCACTCTGGCTGACCTGAGGTCAGATTTCACATGTCGTCCAGGGACGGTCATAACTGTGTCTGGCTGATCCAGGTAAACACAGACACGGTCTCTCCATCTGGTTCCAGTGAAGCTGACGCCTGCTCTGTACAGTGAATGATTACACCTCCATTGAGGGCGACGGTCCAAACACAACCTCTACAACACGCCGGAGAGCTAAGACATGACGTAAAGCACATGTTTGCAATCAAGTCTTCTGACCTGACCTACTCAGGACTTTTTTTTTTCTCAGGGGAAATCAGGTAAATTGTGTTTACAGGTGATCTAAAGCCTGTCTGGAAAGTTTTTTTTAGCTAACGGCCTCCCCCAGTTTCTCTTGAAGTGAGTTAAACTGCAGTTCATGGACTGGCCACTAGAGGCAGACTCCAGAAGGAGCAGAATCTCATTGAGCTCATGTTAAAATGGCCGACTTTACAGCAGAAGAACACATGTTTACAGTCTGGGACAAACTGTGCTTTTGGTCTATACGGCTAATTTTGCCCTTCATGACGACTGTGAGGGGGGAATTTATTTATAACTCATTCGTTTACATTATATAAAGCCTTAAAGTTCTGCATAATTAAGGGCGTGGCTACTTTGAGTGACAGGTGGATTGCCGTTTGTCTGCTGTCTGTTATGCTGCGTTCACACCAAACGCGAATAGAGCATCAAAATCGCATCTACCGCGTCTAGTTTCACGCATTTCAACATTTTGAATGCATTCGCAGCGAGTTGGACGCGCGTAGAAATCGAGCGCTGGAAGCGAAATTTACGCGCGTTCAAGGCACTCCAGGAGAAATATGTCATAAAACGCCACTGCCTCTTTTCATTTTCATTAAAAATATATATTAAGCATTAATAGCCAGACAAATGTTGTCCAGGCAACTCCTACATTATCTTCACTGCATGTATATTTAAATATCCTAAAAATATAAAGTTATGAAACTTTTCTTTGCCCTCAGTCAAAACGATTTGGCAGACAACAAATGATAGATTCATGAGAGCAAAGATCGGCCGTTAGATCTACACAAGACAAATTATTTCTCATGTTTAACCACTACAGGACATCAGAGCCAGCGGCAGACGACAGAAGGACTGGCCGAGGAAAGGCTGCTCTAGGCGGGGTTATGAGTGGTGATCGCCTGGATCTCACAACTCCAAAAACACAAGATAATTTTTTTAAATAGGTGCTCTCTTTATAAATAAACCACAGATTTGAGCTTTAAACAACTACATTCTTACCTGAAAAAGTCTTAAAACTACATTTTGTGACACAATAGTTCTATTTTTAAATTATGCAGGGTTTCTCATCACGTCACTTTCCACCTTATCAATGCGAGCCGCTGCTCAAACTGCGTTAACTCCCGATGCCGACGATGCTAGTGAAGCAGCCGCGCAAGAGAACTGACCTAATCTATGAACAGTCAAATCCTTACACTGAATGCCACTAAAAATAGATCAGATATCTGATATACATACGATGTATTTTCATTCAAATTAACTGAATCAATAAGTTCAGACCTAAAAGCCTATTATAAACGGATTTCCTCAAATAAGTTAGACTATATACGCCAGCACGTTACGGTATTGTTGTTCGTTACCGCGGCAACCACTTGCGTGTCAGGGTTTGAAAGCGCGTCTCATGCATGAAAATTATCTGTACACATGACGGGCGGCAATAATATCGCAAGAAAAGCCTGACGTGTACTGACAACTGCATTATTTAACCGCATTTTCTTCATTACAATGTTAAAGCAAGTGTCAAGTGAGTTTCATTCATAATGTTTCTACTTCATGTAACATGACAGTTCATACTGGAGTGAAGCCGTTCTCATCCTGTGATTGGGGGAAACATTTCTGAGGGCGTGGTGAGCTCGTGCTAGGGGCGCGGATAGTGAGCCGTTGGAGGTACCATCCTACGTCACGATGTACCACAACGTCCAATAGGAAAATTCAACTGCAGTAGCCACCGTTCAACCTTAGGAGGGCAGCACTTTGGCAGTTTTACACCATATTTTATAGAATTAAAACACTTTATACTCAAATGTCAAAACATTTACTCAAATCAATGAACAGCATTAATAAAGCCCCAGTATTACAGATCATTAACTAAAAAAAGTTGGTTTAGGGTTTAGTTACCCTTTAAGCATAACATTTACATTCCAGCATAACATGGAAATCATGGTGTGAATGCAGCATAAAATGCATATCTCGTGTCTTTAGTGACCCGGGACGTCATTCATTAGCCTCCTCCTCATCAAACGCGTCAATACACAAAAAGCACCAAATACAAGGACACAAAGGTGACGAAATGTCCAGTTGATGTCACAAGCTATTCAATCAACATTAACCTTTGCCAGGTATCGCATTTCTCACAAGATTAAAGCTGTAGTTGTGTTTGCAGCTGTACAGATGCAGATGTGTTCGCCCACTGTAGGCGACAGACAACGATAACATCACCTTTTGTGTTAAAGCAGCACTAGGTAACTTATCAACCTTTATAATATATTTTCAAGACTCTTATGATGATACATTGACTTACAATAGGTTGAATGACACGTCTGCCATAGCCTGACGGGGTCTGTATCGTTTTTAACCGTACTTTTAAACTTCGGGTTTCGGGTAGTAACCCGAGAAAAAAAAGAACTACTGAATTCGACTGCTTTACGGCATATACGTCACTTCCACCCCCACTTCCTTAAATTCGGACGTGCGAGAAAAACAATCATTTGTTTGCCGAATGTTATAGTCATGGCCGAAGCAGCACAGAAAAATAAGAAAGCAAAGGTTTTGTCGGAGGAAAGCAAAAAGAGGAAAAGAGAAAGTGATGGGATTAAAGACAGGAGGATCAACATTGGGCAGCGTTTGCTCGTTGGCGTGAGCTGAAGGAGGAGGGGCTACATTCTTGCAAGTAAATACATAAGACGTATAAAATCATATTTTATGTCTGTGATATTTGTTTATTTGTCTTGCCTCAAGCTATAATGCAAATCGATTTTTCAAATTTGCAGATTCATCTATGGTAGCTTGATATTATAATATTGACGATATATGGTTATTATTACCTACCACTCAAACATTGAATTGAAGTATCATATAGATTCTGTAAAACGGTAACCAATAGACTAGGCTACTATAATGACGCTGGCTTGTAAACGTGAGCATCGCGATCATTTGGCGTTTGAAAAAAAAAAAAAACATGAAATTATATTCATATGACATGCTGAAACATATGCCACTGTACCTGGGATGAAGACATTTGACACGCGACGCAAGCAGAACACGCATGTGAACTCCTGCAGTGTTCAGGGCTATCATGGTTGTCATGTCAATAAATGCACGTGCGATGCATCCCCTGATGTAGAATGACAGAGTTTACGACAGTAGTAGAGGACAAAACTGTTTCCCAACTGTAGGGGGACCCGAGAGCAAAACCTACCTAGTGCTGCTTTAAAACTCGTAGATTGTTTCGCAGAAAACGAGAGATCTCAGAATATGTCGACCCTTGACGTCATCGAATGCAGAAGCACCGCCTCAAGCCCCGCCCACCGACTCGTGGAGCTAAACGGATCGCTACCGAGCAATAATCATGCCGGTTCCAGCTAACGTGCGTAAGACATTGTGCGTTTGTTCGCTTCATTTCACCGCAGAATCGATTGTAAACCAGACACAGGTCGAGACTGGATTTGCAGACATATTGAGATTAAAACACAATGCTGTGCTTCTGGATCCGACAGGAACGGTGCAACACTTATGTGAGTAAAACGTTTTTTTATGTGTGTTAGTATTGCATTGTTACAGATCGTTTGATATGTATTGATTACATACCTTAGCACGCGGTCACAGGCTGGAGAAGATGTTATTGGTTCATTCGTGATCAGACAGCTCGCAAAGCCCAACGTCCCGGGGCTATGTGTTTTTCAGACGGGCTACCAAAACGTTTCACCGGCATGCCAACAGTCTATCTTAAATAGTAAAATCACATTCCTTTCTTGCGCGCACGCGTGTTTGAGTGTGTGCGGTTTGCGGTTATATCCACCGATCGTGCGGGCCAAGTAATACAAAAATAACATTCCAATCAATCGTGGGTGGATGAGAGATGAATTATTGTGTTTGTTTGATAAAGACATTTAGCGAGTCCTGTGGGCGATTCCCCAGACGCTTTCAAAACAATCCCCACACGTACTGAGTGGAGCTGAAGCTCATTAAATATGCAAATCTTATCCAATCCTAGCTGTGGGCGTTTACTTCCAAGTCTTCAGTGCGGCACACCCATCAAAACCGAGCGTTTTTCAGAGAGCCTCAAAACCAGGGCAGAAAATAGCCTATTACTTATTCATTATGATGTTTCTGAATGTTAAAACCATGCGAACGTCATAAGTTGACCTCAGACAACAGTATAACAATTTTTTAAAAGCCAGTTCATGACTCCTAATATAAAGGTTCATGACCCTCTAATATAAAGGTTATATATTATAATGTAAATACTATGTAAATAATCATTTAAATAATTTAAATAAAACAAAAAATTATTTGAAATGCTACAAGTGATTTCAGGCATCACAACATAGATATTCACTTTGACATCATTATTAAATTATTTGTTTATCATTAGATGACAGCAAACGTGTATATATATATATAAAATGTAAAAATAGGGGAAATGAGCATGCAATACAATATTGAAATTGCTATATTATCTGGTATATCAATATGGAACTGATATATATACATAACATATATATAGATATAAAATTTTGAGGACCATTTTGGATTTTTGCACCAAAGGCAGCATCACTATACAACCAAGAGAGATCATCATCATCATCATAATCATCATCATCATGATCATCTCATTTTCATCATCACACTGATGAAAATACATCCTCTAACTTTCTCCAAATGCAAATCTATAATGATATAAACCTTTTCATTAGATGTTTATGTTATATTATTCACGCCATATCCATAAATTTACATAAAATGCATATTTAAAAAAATCTATCTTGCTTCAGTAAAAGTGGATTTTTCCTACATGGGAGATGAAAATTGTCCTAAAATATATTTCATAATAATTTCAAAATATAATCTCTTTTGATTTTGGGGTGAAATATGATGACAACTGACTCCTGGGAGTTTCGGTGAGATTCCCCCCACATAATTTAGCACAAATCACATATCGAAAGGCATTCTCAAAGAAAGAAGGTCAGCCCTCAACACTACTGATGTTCAGAGATGTCATACAATAGGCGGTTCACTCTTTTTCCAGGGCGTAAAAGTTGTGGCATTCCAGCCTGTAAAGACCCAGATATGTCAAAAATGTGATATTTTGAAGAAAATGTCATCTCTTAACTCAATCCAGTTCCACTCCAGTGGCTGCGGGTTGCTTCCAGATTGGTTTTCTATAGATGATTCTGTCACTCTGAGTAAACATTACAAAGAATGTGTGACGCCCCTGAGCCAATGCTGCGGTGACTTTGGGTGGGGTTATGATGGGACACTGGAGTCTCATTGGACCGGAGCTGAGGACTTAGGAGGAGTCCTGACATCCTATTGGCTAACGAGTCGAGTGCTCAATAATGGTTGCGTAGGCAGCCACAGGCAAGACATGCTGTTTACATACAGTGCATTCACACAGTTCTGTGTATTCCTATAATAAAAGCAGACAGACAGACAGACAGACAGACAGACAGACAGACAGACAGACAGACAGACAGACAGATAGACAGATAGACAGATAGATAGATAGATAGATAGATAGATAGATAGATAGATAGATAGATAGATAGATAGATTATTATTATATAGATGTAGCTATTAGGGCGTTGCTATGCAGTTGCTAGGGTGTTCAGAAAGGTTGCTAGACAGTTTCAAAAAGTGTTCTGGGTGGTTGCTAGGGTGTTGCTATGTAGTTGCTAAAGTGTTGATTGCTATGAAGTTGTGAGGGTGTTGCTGGGTGGTTGCTAGGGGTTTTTGGATGGTTGCTAGTGTCGCTAAGCAATTTCTATATTACGCTTTGTGGGGAAAAGTCTTATTTTGTACACTATAATAAAGAGAAAGAGAGATAGATAGATGTGATTGTTAGGGCGTTGCTATGTAGTTGCTAGGGTGTTCAGGGAGGTTGCTAGACAGTTTCTAAAGTGTTCTGGGTGGTTGCTAGGGTGTTGCTATGTAGTTGCTAAAGTGCTGATTGCTATGAAGTTGTGAGGGTGTTGCTGGGTGGTTGCTAGGGGTTTTTGGATGATTGCTAGTGTCGCTAAGCAATTTCTATATTACGCTTTGTGGGGAAAAGTCTTATTGTGTACACTATAATAAAGACAGAGACAGGTAGATAGATGTGGTTGTTAGGGCGTTGCTATGTAGTTGCTAGGGTGTTCAGGGAGGTTGTTAGACAGTTTCTAAAGTGTTCTGGGTTGTTGCTATGTAGTTGCTAAAATGTTGATTGCTATGAAGTTGTGAGGGTGTTGCTGGGTGGTTGCTAGGGGTTTTTGGATGGTTGCTAGTGTCGCTAAGCAATTTCTATATTACGCTTTGTGGGGAAAAGTCTTATTGTGTACACTATAATAAAGACAGAGACAGATAGATAGATGTGGTTGTTAGGGCGTTGCTATGTAGTTGCTAGGGTGTTCAGGGAGGTTGCTAGACAGTTTCCAAAGTGTTCTGGGTTGTTGGTAGGGTGTTGCTATGTAGTTGATAAAGTGTTGATTGCTATGAAGTTGTGAGGGTGTTGCTAGGTGGTTGCTAGGGTTTTTTGGATGGTTGCTAGTGTCGCTAAGCAATTTCTATATTACGCTTTGTGGGGAAAAGTCTTATTGTGTACACTATAATAAAGACAGAGACAGATAGATAGATGTGGTTGTTAGGGCGTTGCTATGTAGTTGCTAGGGTGTTCAGGGAGGTTGCTAGACAGTTTCTAAAGTGTTCTGGGTTGTTGCTAGGGTGTTGCTATGTAGTTGATAAAGTGTTGATTGCTATGAAGTTGTGAGGGTGTTGCTAGGTGGTTGCTAGGGTTTTTTGGATGGTTGCTAGTGTCGCCAAGCAATTTCTACTTTACGCTTTGTGGGGAAATGTCTTATTGTGTACACTATAATAAAGACAGAGACAGATAGATAGATGTGGTTGTTAGGGCGTTGCTATGTAGTTGCTAGGGTGTTCAGGGAGGTTGCTAGACAGTTTCTAAAGTGTTCTGGGTTGTTGCTATGTAGTTGATAAAGTGTTGATTGCTATGAAGTTGTGAGGGTGTTGCTGGGTGGTTGCTAGGGGTTTTTGGATGGTTGCTAGTGTCGCTAAGCAATTTCTATATTACGCTTTGTGGGGAAAAGTCTTATTGTGTACACTATAATAAAGACAGAGACAGATAGATAGATGTGGTTGCTAGGGTGTTGCTATGTAGTTGCTAAAGTGTTGATTGCTATGAAGTTGTGAGGGTGTTGCTGGGTGGTTGCTAGGGTTTTTTGGATGGTTGCTAGTGTCGCCAAGCAATTTCTACTTTACACTTTGTGGGGAAATGTCTTATTGTGTACACTATAATAAAGACAGAGACAGATAGATAGATGTGGTTGTTAGGGCGTTGCTATGTAGTTGCTAGGGTGTTCAGGGAGGTTGCTAGACAGTTTCTAAAGTGTTCTGGGTTGTTGCTAGGGTGTTGCTATGTATTTGTACATAGCATGTATTCATTTACATGCTATGTGTGAGATGGTGGTCCAGTGGGTTAAACCATGGACACACAGAAGGTTGCTGGTTCGATCCCAGCGGTCACCACCAGTGTGTCCTTGAGCAAGGCACTTTACTCCATGTTGCTCCAGGGGGATTGTCCCTGTAATAAGGGCACTGTAAGTTGCTTTGGATAAAAGCGTCTGCCAAATGCATAAATGTAAATGTAAATGTATTTGCTAAAGTGTTAATTGCTATTAAGTTGTGAGGGTGTTGCTGGGTGGTTTCTAGGGTTTTTTGGATGGTTGCTAGTGTCGCTAAGCAATTTGTATATTACGCTTTGTGGGGAAATGTCTTATTGTGTACACTATAATAAAGACAGAGAGACGGATAGATAGACAGATGTTATTGTTAGGGTGTTGCTATGCAGTTGCTAAGGTGTTCAGGAAGGTTGCTATACAGTTTCTAAAGTGTTCTGGGTGGTTGCTAGGGTGTTGCTAAAGTGTTGATTGCTATGAAGTTGTGAGGGTGTTGCTAGGTGATTGTTAGGGTTTTTTGGATGGTTGCTAGTGTCGCTAAGCAATTTCTATTTTATGCTTTATGGGGAAAAGTCTTATTGTATACACTATAATAAAGACAGAGAGAGATAGATAGATGTGGTTATTCGGGTGTTGCTATGCAGTTGCTAGGGTGTTCAGGAAGGCTGCTAGACAGTTTCTAAAGTGTTCTGGGTGGTTGCTAGGGTGTTGCTAAAGTGTTGATTGCTAGGAAGTTGTGAGGGTGTTGCTAGGATGTTTTGGATGGTTGCTAGTGTCGTTAAGGAATTTCTATATTACACTTTGTGGAGGAAAGTCTTATTGTGTACACTATAATAAAGACAGAGACAGATCGATGTGGTTGTTAGGGTGTTGTTATGCAGTTGCTAGGGTGTTCAGGAAGGCTGCTAGACAGTTTCTAAAGTGTTCTGGGTGGTTGCTAGGGTGTTGCTATGTAGTTGCTTAAGTGTTGATTGCTATGAAGTTGTGAGGGTGTTGCTGGGTGGTTGCTAGGGGTTTTTGGATGGTTGCTAGTGTCGCTAAGCAATTTCTATATATTACGTTTTGTGGGGAAAAGTCTTATTGTGTACACTATAATAAAGCGAGAGATAGATAGATAGATGTGGTTGTTAGGGCGTTGCTATGCAGTTGCTAGGGTGTTCGGGAAGGTTGCAAAATGTAGAGAAAATTAATACTATCCAATAATAACATTGAATTAATGTTATTTTCACAAATCAATCAAATCCTGTTTTCTTAATATACATCCCCCAACTTATAATGCTAAATTCATCAGCGCACATCATAAAGAAAAAAACGCTTTTTTCATCAAATAACATATTATTGAATAATAATTGTGGTTGCTTGTCACGATCCAATCAAATCACATTTACTATAAAAATGAATTACCTCATGGACAGTTATTCTCCCTCTTGGAAACACTTTGCATTATAAAAGTTAAATGCGTTTCATGTTGTCTCCAATTCATTTAAAATTAGATGAGAAAAACAATGTAAACGTGAAAAAAAGTAATCCAGGTTTATGAACGATGACACCCCAATAACTCAAATGATCTTGCGCTGTAGGTCTCACTGATGCAGTTGTTTACCATTTAACCAGTTCGGCACAGACGTGTTTTCTTTCGTGTTTTTAATAAGTCAACTGCTGACACGCGGATTATGCAGAGTCACATCAGCATGTTAATATCGCCTGAATGCTTTTATGATACAAATGGAGGGGTGAGAATTGCAATGTTTCTTTCTTTCATCTTCTAAAGCTGAGGTGCTTGTCAGCAGTGCTGAGCCGAGGCTTGTGGGTTGGATTGTATAATGCAGCAGTGACAGCGAAAGGCTTATGGAAAATCATAAGCTAAAAACCTCTCCGTCGTTCTCTCCTCGTTCTGTCCATCATGTCCAAGAAGTGCTCAGAATGAGGATAAAACCTCCCAAGTGTCAAACCACCACAGCCATCAACCCCCTGTAAGCCTGTAAACACAGATATGGTAAATATTTCAGCTTGCATTCATTTCTGACTGGTATAATATAAACAATAGACTTGACCTTTTATTTATAAAAACTAAGCTATTATGGTTAACAGTGTTGGGGGTAACGCATTACAAGTTACCTAATAATATTACTTAATCCAAGTAACTAGTAAAGTAACGCATTACTTTTCAAATTTATAACAAAATATCTAAGTTACTTTTTCACATTAATTTGACTGACAGCTCTCCTGTCCTCATGTTGAGAATAATAAGTGCAGAGGCGTGTGTGTGTGTGTGTGTGTGTGTGTGTGTGTGTGTTTGTGTGTGTGTGTGTGTGTGTGTGTGTGTGTGTGTGTGTGTGTGTGTGTGTGTGTGTGTGTGTGTGTGTGTGTGTGTGAACATGAGGGTTATTGTAGTTCTAGACTAAATGTGTGCGTTTATTTATCTCACTTGCACAATAAAGATTCTGTACACCTCAAAATGAATAAAATCAGTCAAATGCAAAATCAGAGTACTATGCAAACCTCTAATAATTAAACTATTTTTTATGCATAATCTACCTTTATATTTAATTTACCAATGTCTTGCTGCTGACCTTTGATGATGAAAATTACTAGATTTTTTTTTTTTATTGGTAAAACTTTTTTCTCCTGCATCCTATTCTTCCATTATCCAGAGCTGCGCCCTCTACTGGTCATGCGGGAATCTGCATTTTTACCTCAGCCTGGGCTTATTATTTCAATTTTGTTATGAAAAGGTATTTACCGTTGCACAAAAATATAACTTTTTTGTTATAAAAAAAACTAAAACAAACCCAGCCCAGGTGAGAAAAAGTAACGCAAAAGTAGCGTAACGCA
This sequence comes from Gobio gobio, assembly GCF_949357685.1. Classification (NCBI taxonomy): domain Eukaryota; kingdom Metazoa; phylum Chordata; class Actinopteri; order Cypriniformes; family Gobionidae; genus Gobio; species Gobio gobio. The sequence goes on from NC_137120.1 coordinate 39,304,601, forward strand.
TTACTTTTCTTAAAAAGTAACTAAGTAACTTACTTAGTTACTTTTTAAGGGAGTAACGCAATATTGTAATGCATTACTTTTCAAAGTAACTTTCCACAACACTGATGGTTAATAGTATTTTCTCCCGCCATGTGACTTCATAACATCAGCAATAAAGTTGTTACGAATGCAAGTATTTAGTGCATTTTAGTAAGTGTAACGTAGTTTGTATGTTCAGGGAACCCACATGAAAAAAATACTATAGTATAATATAGTAAAATTACTCTAGTAAATACTATAGTGTTTTTGAACCGTACTATAGTAAATATACTACAGTAAATTGACAAAGTGTAGTAAATACTATAATATACTACAATTTACTGTAGTATCTTTACTATAGTATGGTTCAAAAACACTATAGTATTTACTAGAGTAATTTTACTATAATATACTATAGTATTTTTTCATGTGGGAAGAAGCAGGCGGGAACCGGCGAACGATCAACAACTTTAATCAAAATAAATGAACACAAAATGAAAGTAAAAGCCCCTCACGGTCGACTGCCGCGCACATACATAAACAAACATAAACAAAATACAACCCCTTAACCGTCACCGACCCACTGGTGGGACGCCTGGCACTCTTTTTTTAATCGCTTTTTTTCGTATCATATATTTGAGTAATTATCATAAATTAGGTATCATTCGAACGCTTACGAACTCAAAATTCACCCTGTGTAAACCGTTTTGAAATTGGACGGTGCGCTACCATGGAAACGGTACTTTAAATTCTTCTAGCTCCTCCCCCTAGTGGGTGGTGTCATGTTTCATATTACAACATTTATTTGAACTACTTTATAATCAAAATCTTTTCCAATCTTGACAAAACACATATCGTCGGAAAGGTCTGAGTCTCAAGGGTCCATATTTAGTGACTGTTTTGTGATGGAAGTGACATTTGGCCGGAAAATTACAGGAAAATGCATAAAAAAATTTGTGATATCAACTTCAAATTTGGAACACAACTTGGTTAGACATTTGGTTTGATTTTATAGTAATTTTAGATTAAAACATTTTTGTTAAATATATATTTTATATAAAATAAAAAATATTTTGTATAGTATTTTTTATTTACAGTAGCGGAAGTCCTGCCGGTGACTGTGTCATAATAAAAGTCCCGCTGCTCGCGAGGCGTGTGTTCACGTGCGTTCATCTTATTAACAATCGCTCCAGCGGTTCCTCAGCTCCACAACACTCGTCCTGCTCTGCTTCACTACAGTAACGTTAATAATCACATCCATCAACATGATTTCTGTCCGAGTCCTATCCCACCGGCTGAGGTGAAGACCACATGTCCCAAGATTCTGCGCTCAAACGTGCCGCCATCAAACTACACCTTTGTTTTGAACAGGCGACCTCAAGCGGATGGAAAACTTACATAATGCAGCTTTAAATAAATAATATAAATACTAATTTAGTCTCAAATCAAATGTCGGTGACTCTAAACGGCATGGATGCTTTTATGGGATTTTTTCTTTCAAGCTTGACTGTGACAATATGCTTGTGTTGTATAGAAAAAAGGAGCATGAACAACAGTGTTCGTCAAAAATTCTTTCTATGCCTTCAGTAGAAGAAAGAAAGTGGCAGAGGTCTGGAGAGTTGTGAGGGGTGAACTATACCTTTAAGAAGTTCCTGAGATGAATGTGTCCTCTAGAGAACAGGTTGAACTTCAGAGTCCTACCAGTGTTTTTGATATGAGATCACAGGCAACCTTACCGTCTCCATATGTGCGGCAGGAAGCCATGAGTTGTGTTTCCATGGTGCCGTGAATCATTTCAGCACTCACACACACACACACACACACACACATATAGCTTATGCTTTATGAGGTGTTGGAAAAATCGAGTCAAGGATTCGGCTACTCCAACTCCCCTCAAACGTTCATTTCCTTTAGATGTATCCAGAAGTCATCAACATTCCTGCTATTTTCAGGAAAATTCATGTTAGGTTTGAAACATTGACTCACTGATGCTAAAGTTATTACCTTGTGAGATCGCAGGACTTCTTCCCTCTCTGTTCACACTCGGATAGATGTCACTCCTCTCCTGACCTGTTGTGTAAAGAGTTTGGTTACAGGAATGACAATCGCATTAACATTCTTCTTCATACTGTCGTGTGTACGCAACCAAATTGAACAAGCTATTCTGAAAAACTCTTCAGAGAGAGCTAAAAGGTCTGAGAATAAACGTGACTCTTCTGATGACACCAAATGTTTACCCGATAAATGGAGCGATTTTGGTGGGCATCTAAAGAAAAGCATCATACAACATTATTCTTACAGTAACTTATTTAAAGGAACACGCCACTATTTCTAAAAATAGGCTCATTTCCCAACTCCCATTCAGCCGATCTCCGGGTCTGCACTTTTAGCATAGCTTAGCATAGATCATTGAATCTGATTAGACCATTAGCATCTCGCTCAAAAATGACCAGAGTTTCGATATTTTTCCTATTTAAAACTCGACTCTTCTGCAGTTACATCGTGTACTAAGACCGAATGAGAAGTTGTGATTTTCTAGGCCGATATGGCAGGAACTATACTCTCATTCCTGCGTAATAATCAAGAGCTGTGAGCCGCCCCATGAGTGCAGCGGCGCAATGATATTACACAGCGCCTGAAAATAGTCCCAAGCGCACAATATAACTTGCGTTTAACTTCCGTGTGTTGAGTGTGCGATCGACTACTTCCTGTAGGTCATGTTGTTGTAGTGGAGGTTTTCCCGCGTCACTAGTTTTGAGTAGACAAAGTTTCAATAGGAGCGGATTTCGGGTAAAAGAGAGGCGGTTGGCGTATCAACATGTGAAAAAAAACACACTCCATTGTTGTGTATACCCCTGTGTGCGAAGTTTATGTTTAACAAAGAGTTTAACAATTAGCTTAATTATGGAAATCTGGAAGTACCACAATTCAAATTTAGAATGAATTATCCATTTTAAATTTCTAATTATGTCATTTTTTATTGTTAGATTTAACGCTTTAAAACATGAATTAAATAAGCAGTTTTAAAATGTCTATTTGTACATTTCAAAACCTGATTTATAGATTTACATTTAATTTTTGGACAAACTGATTTCTTAAAGGTATTGTTGGCTCTACAATTCCTTTAATACAGTTTAGATCAGAAAACATCTTTGCGTAGATATAACTAACAACAGTAGTATTATTAGGGGCCAAGCACCGAAGGTGAGGACACTCATAGAGGACAGTCTGATCTGTCACCAGAGCAAATTTGAAGTCTCTAACTCAATCCCTCTAGCGCCACCAACTGTCCAAAGTTTCACTCATGTTTATGCTAATAACTTTTGAACCATGAGGGTTGGAAACAAAATGATTCTTTCTTCTGATTCCTTGGCTCAAGCTGATTCGATTGCATTTTCTGTCATGAACGTTTTCCCGCCATTTTGAATTTTCCAAAAAAACTACTTTTTCTTGCTCCTCCTAGGCCGTTGCTCCAATTTTCACAAATATTTGAACCAGATCATCTTCCGACTATGCTGACAAAACGATATTAGATTCAAGATGATTAGTCAAACTGTTCTCGAATAACTCGCAAATGAATTCGATAAAGTGCCCACAAAAGTGAATGTCAGGCTATATCTCCGCAACACTTGAGCATATTCTAACCAAACTTGGTGTGTGTTATGCCAACCGAGTCTGCCTGGTGGTCCAGAGATACAAAAATTGGACATTTTTAATTATAACTTCAGAATGCTTTAGCCAAAAATCACAAAACTGTGATGCGGGGCATCACGCCGAGCCATACCATACCCAATTTTCCCATATCAACCATTTTGGGCGTCGGCCATTTTGAATTTAGTAAAAAAGTGCTATATTTTACGAACGCATTGGCGTATCATTACGAAACTCGGTATGCGTCTTCGGCACCAAGCCCTGAAAGTACTCAATGAGTTTTGGTTTTAGGGCAGCGCCACCTTGTGGACAAACTTTATAATGAATGTTCCAAAAATGCTAATAACTTTTGATTCAATTTGACTATTGTCATAAACCTGGTTTTAATAGATTCCTTGGGTCATGCCAAGAGCATAGATCCCAATTTTACCATATTTGTCCAAACTTCCTGTTCGCCATTTTGATTTCCTTTACAAACCTACTTTTTCAAACTCCTCCTAGACCATTTGTCTGATTTTCACCAAAATCGAATCGTAACATCTTCAGACCATGACAGCAAAAAGTTATTAATTTTGTGACAAGAGACAAAAACGTTTTTATATAGCGCAGCGATGAAGTTGAGGCATAATGCCAAAATGACTTTCGAGGCTGTATTTCTGCAATATTTTGACATATTGACACCAAACTTTGTCGTTGTCATCTCACTCTGACCACATCACATCAATTTCGTCACTGTGCCACCTATTAGTCAAAAGTGATAAACCATTAAATAATATTAGGTCGGTCTAACCCTCCCAGCCATGTTGGCATGTCTTATTGGCTTCTTTGCGCTTGGCCCCGTTACTTGCTGCTCGCAGCTATATATTTACATATGTAATTGTAATAAAAGTAATATTCACAGAGCACATTTGTATTGTTGTGGTAAAATTATCATATAATTGTGTCAAAAAAGCATAAACAAAAGGATCGTTAATAAAAAGGTTCTGAATATTGCAAATCAGAAAATACTCCCATCCATGTTTCTCGTTGTGAGAGTTCAAAATCAATACGTTTATGGAAATTGATGCTGCATTTTGTACACACTTATTGATATTTTAGGAGATGTGGCCTACATTTCTTGATGTTTCTTCGGGCAAAGAGTGAATTTCTGGCGTTGCAAAAAATGTGATGTTTTAAAGTGGAGTTTCTCAGAAACTTGCGAAAAAAGATGCAATGTCGAATCTGATATGTGGAGAAAAGAGCCAACGCATGTGTGTAAAGACGGGGTGTAACTCCATGACTTCATCAGAACCGAATGAGGCCAAAGTCTCAGGTCAAAATATTGGCAAGACGAGGTGGAGCCCAACAAATGCATCCAAATAAAAGATTCTCTCTCTCTCACACACACACACACACACACACACGTGCAGAAATACACGGAAGAGTCCAGCTGGACTGCAAACCCCAGAATAAAACAGCTTTCTGTGTTGTAATTGTGCCTGCTGGTTTTGATTAGTGAAACACTAAATCATAACACATAAAGCCCATCAAGAAGAAAAACAATTAAAAGTAATGAAGATGTGACAAGTTTGTTTCCTTGACAACCTGGTGTGAGTTCTGCTCATGTTTTTCTGTCTGGTGGGGTCGTGTAGGGAACGACCGTTTCCTTTAACACACACACACGCACACACACGCGCACACACGCGCACACACACGCACACACGCAGACACACGCAGACACACACACAGACACACACACACAGACACACACACACACACACACACACACACACACACACACACACACACACACACACACACACAGACACACACACAGACACAGACACAGAAACACACACACACACACACACACACACACACACACACACACACACACACACACAGACACACACACACACAAAGCAAGTATGATTTACATGGTCTTATTTCATTCGAGTAGAAAAGCCTGTTTTTAATCACAAAGAAATAAACAAACCACAACATTTTTCTGAGGGGTTATTAGTGATGGATATATCAGAAAGGCGATTGATCGGATGACATTTGGCCATTTGGAGACTATTGGCAGGTTATCTTGAGGTTAACCCAGATTTACTAGCCTGGCCGATATATCAGTCTCTAATAAACCACATGAAATGTACGCTGACATTTTGTGGTTTGCGAATAAAACCAGACTTCCTCCACACAGCGTGAAACTGCAGCACAACATGATGTAATCACGACCAGTTATACAATATTTTGTTATTAAATAACCAGTTATGTGAAGCAATTTTGTGGATATGTAATGTGGCCAATCATCAAATGAATGATTCACTGAGGCATTGTATAGCAAAATAAAGCTAAATGTAATGTTGTTCCACTAAGTTATTGTATTTACTGTACATTTGTGTGTAATTTTAACGCTGACACCCTAACTAAGATCTTTGTTTTGTGCCGGATTAGCTTCAATGTTTTGTTAGCTAATTATTTTGTTACAGTAAATGGTCATCATAAATGTGGTCCTTCATAAAAGTGCATCTGTCCATCATAAAAGTGCATCTGTCCATCATAAAAGTGCATCTGTCCATCATAAAAGCGCATCTGTCCATCATAAAAGTGCATCTGTCCATCATAAAAGTGCCTCTGTCCATCATAAAAGCGCATCTGTCCATCATAAAAGTGCATCTATCCATCATAAAAGTGCATCTGTCCATCATAAAAGTGCATCTGTCCATCATAAAAGCGCATCTGTCCATCATAAAAGTGCATCTGCCCATCATAAAAGCGCATCTGTCCATCATAAAAGTGCATCTGTCCATCATAAAAGTGCATCTGTCCATCATAAAAGCGCATCTGTCCATCATAAAAGTGCATCTGTCCATCATAAATGTGCATCTGTCCATCATAAAAGCGCATCTGTCCATCATAAAAGTGCGATCTGTCCATCATAAATGTGCATCTGTCCATCATAAAAGTGCATCTGTCCATCATAAAAGTGCATCTGTCCATCATAAAAGTGCATCTATCATCATAAAAGCGCATCTGTCCATCATAAAAGCGCATCTGTCCATCATAAAAGTGCATCTGTCCATCATAAAAGTGCATCTATCCATCATAAATGTGCATCTGTCCATCATAAAAGCGCATCTGTCCATCATAAAAGTGCATTTATCCATCATAAAAGTGCATCTGTCCATCATAAAAGCGCATCTGTCCATCATAAATGTGCATCTGTCCATCATAAAAGCGCATCTGTCCATCATAAAAGTGCATTTATCCATCATAAAAGTGCATCTGTCCATCATAAAAGTGCATCTGTCCATCATAAAAGCGCATCTGTCCATCATAAAAGTGCATCTATCCATCATAAAAGTGCATCTGTCCATCATAAAAGTGCATCTATCCATCATAAAAGTGCATCTGTCCATCATAAAAGTGCATCTGTCCATCATAAAAGTGCATCTGTCCATCATGAAAGTGCATCTGTCCATCATAAAAGTGATCAAAGTTGACATTTTAACAGCAGTTTGAAACTGTAACTTGCTAAGCTACAAGCTAATCATAGTGTAAAGTTCCCAAGTTCCCATCTTTAGTTACTTTTGTGTAGTTAACAGCTTAAAGTTATAAGTAGCTTGTATCTTAGTTGAACAACCATCAAATCTTTCTCTCTATACTTCCTCATAGTTTTCCAAGCGTAAATAAACTACACCTGAGGTTACATCAGTGACAGGAAATGACCTCATCGGATGACTTCCTGCATCCTGTGCGATTCAGCCGAAGGGAAGAGCAGTATCCATGTTTGGATTGGCTCACTTCCTTCCCAGCAGCGTGATGATGATGGACATGAGCAAGAAACACTGCACGCCTTTTTAGATTTCTTACAAAAAAAAATGATAAAATGATGAGAATACAACGGTAATTTGATTTAAACCATTATATTTTTGGTACAACAAAACATTTATTTTCAAGCCACAGGTCTTCGTGATACCGTTCTAGTGATGTTATTATTCACACACACACACACACACACACACACACACACACACACACACACACACACACACACACACACACACACACACACACACACACAGCTCACTTACGCAAGCATTTCTTTGATTAATTATTAACGCAACTGAGGCGTTTTCTCAGACTCACCCGAAGTGGCCGTCAGCCACAGAAGATGAAGATGAATTTGTGTACGATCAGACAATAAATCACAAATATTACAGTGCAAAGGCGAAATATTGACACTCAGCATGTCTGATAAAATAAAAATCCCCCAAAAATCATTCAGCGGCAGATTTCTTTTAAATAAATGCCACTTGGTTTGAAATTTTGCAATGACATTCATGCATTTATAAAAATGTCCAAATATATTTTAAGGACACTGCATCTAAAAAGCACGTTTCATCGCATATTATACGGATCTATCTGGGTATCTGGGGCAGATACACTTACTAGACCAGCCTGAGAAACACTGGAAGACAATGACGAAAGTGCACACACACACACACACACACGTTTGAGATACAAGAATGAGACAGTGATTAGAAATTTGGCCATAAATGAATCATAAACCTAGAGAAGTGGGATAGAGAGTGACAAGGAAGAATAGTCAGTTTCAGGCTTAAAATGTGACAGTTTCTATATTAGGCAGGAGAACATGCCCTAGATCGCTCGAAGCGTGAGTGTGTGTGTCTCAGGGGTCATAAGGGTCAAAAAATCACCTCCTTTGACGTCACAAATCCCCACAGGCATCAATAGAAGAACTATTGCAGTACAGCGCAAGCATAACCTTTATAAAACACTGATGAATTGCCATGCAGCGCGTCTCTGGTATAACTAGGAAATGCAATTTTATATGAAGTGCAAATCATTTTATGGAAACGGTTCATTTTGGTTGATTTGTTTCAATGCACTGGTTCAAATAATTAAACTAGAATGCAATATACAGTACATGTTAAAGGCAAGGACTTTATTTTTTTGTCTCTCATTTTCTAACAATAATAACATTATTAAAAACTTGTTTCCTCAAGATTTATTTTTAAAATAAGATTTTTTCTAAATTGATTTTGAGAAGTCAAGATGATAAGAATAATAACAAATTACTAGAATAGAATTAATACAAAACTATATCATTTAATATGAGCACATTAATTAAATGTTTCTATTTAATTTTATGCTACAAATGGTATTATGTAGGGATGCACAATATATCGGTCCGATATACACTCACCTAAAGGATTATTAGGAACACCTGTTCAATTTCTCATGAATGCAATTATCTAATCAACCAATCACATGGCTGTTGCTTCAATGCATTTAGGGGTGTGGTCCTGGTCAAGACAATCTCCTGAACTCCACACTGAATGTCGGAATGGGAAAGAAAGGGGATTTAAGACATTCTGAGCGTGGCATGGTTGTTGGAGCCAGACGGGCCGGTCTGAGTATTTCACAATCTGCTCAGTTACTGGGATTTTCACGCACAACCATTTCTAGGGTTTACAAAGAATGGTGTGAAAAGGGAAAAACATCCAGTATGCGGCAGTCCTGTGGGAGAAAATGCCTTGTTGATGCTCGAGGTCAGAGGAGAATGGGCGACTGATTCAAGCTGATAGAAGAGCAACTTTGACTGAAATAACCACTCGTTACAACCGAGGTCTGCAGCAAAGCATTTGTGAAGCCACAACACACACAACCTTGAGGCGGATGGGCTACAACAGCAGAAGACCCCACCGGGTACCACTCATCTCCACTACAAATAGGAAAAAGAGGCGACAATTTGCACGAGCTCACCAAAATTGGACAGTTGAAGACTGAAGGTCTGATGAGTCTGGATTTCTGTTGAGACATTCAGATGGTAGAGTCAGAATTTGGCGTAAACAGAATGAGAACATGGATCCATCATGCCTTGTTTCCACTGTGCAGGCTGGTGGTGGTGGTGTAATGGTGTGGGGGATGTTTTCTTGGCACACTTTAGGCCCCTTAGTGCCAATTGGGCATGGTTTAAATGCCACGGCCTACCTGAGCATTGTTTCTGACCATGTCCATCCCTTTATGAGCACCATGTCCCCATCCTCTGATGGCTACTTCCAGCAGGATAATGCACCGTCACAAAGCTCCAATCATTTCAAATTGGTTTCTTGAACATGACAATGAGTTCACTGAACTAAAATGGCCGCCACAGTCACCAGATCTCAACCCAATAGAGCATCTTTGGGATGTGGTGGAACGGGAGCTTCGTGCCCTGGATGTGCATCCCACAAATCTCCATCAACTGCAAGATGCTCTCCTATCAATATGGGCCAACATTTCTAAAGAATGCTTTCAGCAGCTTGTTGAATCAATGCCACGTAGAATTAAGGCAGTTCTGAAGGCGAAAGGGTCAAACACAGTATTAGTGTGTGTTCCTAATAATCCTTTAGGTGAGTGTGTGTGGTCGCTGTGTCCATTTCTTTTACTGTCTATGATGACAATGAGTAAAGTGAGAGCACACGACTCCTTATGCTTTTGAATCGCTCATGCAGTGTTTTGATATCATACGCTGATCGGATTGCGCAGCGCCAATGCATCTAAACAAGCCTGGTGTGTTTGTGTTTCTCGCTGCCTCGCTAGCGTTACTGAGAGAGATGAGACGTATACAGTGATGTAAGACCTGGCTCTGTGGCGGCTCTCTAGCCCTGGAAAAGCTTGCTCTGAACTAGCACCCGGTTCATTCTGGTGGAAAAGGGGTAAGTGGTTCTTCAGTGGTTCTTTGGGGTGGTTAAGGTGCTATATAGCACCGCTACCATATACAGAAGCCCCTTTAAAGGTTCTTTACAAGCCAAAAAAACACTGTTGGAGCTGTTAAGCACCATTTTTGATGAAGAAATAAAATGCGATATGGCACCTCTTATGGGTTCTTTTAGTGCCATATCGCACCAGTGCCACCATTTTTTTTAGAGTGATAAGAAATTATACAAATATATACAGTATATACATGCAAATATTTCTTTATACACACTCCATGTATATTTTAAAGAAATGTTCACATGTCTATATATTTATCTTGGATGTGATTAATCTATTGTCCAGCCCTAGTTTTTATATGAATAATGCTTATTGAATCACTCAAAACAATCGGTTCAGAAGAATGATCTGTCACTATTATTTGGTGGAATTTGATGATCTAATCATTTTCGCAGGGAGTTTGCTTGATGTTTCACACTTTCACTGACGTAATATAGCTGACAAACTTGTAAATACAAGTCTGTACACATAAGCAGGAACTCGCAGTCACATAATGTGTTTTTAAAAGTTTCTGTCTGGCTGATTGAGAAACACTAAAGCTGTCGAAAACGTAGAAACAAAGATAGACGTTGCTCATCAGTGGCTGATGTTTTCCAATCTATTCTTTGTTTCATTTTAAACTGATAAATGGATTGAAATACTGTCCGTTGGCACCTGAATGGTGGTTTCATCACATCTGTGTCTCTCGGGAAACAAGACATAGATCTGAGAAAATGTGTCTGCGGAAACCCTGGAAACACGAGCATTAAAGCCATTTCCTGATCGTTCTCCTCAGGCGAGATGTGGCGTAGTCAATTGCTCTGTGCGACGGCAGAAATTGCATTATGATCGAGGACCATTGAATACTCCAGCTTCATCAATCTGTCCTGAACTGGGATTGGTGAAGCACAGCTGTCCAGAGTCTCAGACATTAGACCATCAGTAGAAATATTAACACATTGCTGCTTATTCTGGCCAAGAAACGCCCACTTAGGCCATCATGTTGACATCCAATACATCAAACTAAAGTTGTGGGTGTCAAAAAACTCCTCCTCTGTGCTCATGGTAAGGAACTTTCCCAGCTTAAGGCACCCACTCACTACAAGATAATTGGGATGAGTTTGGGCCCGATTCTCCCCTTCTGACAATCCTAGGTAAAGTCCCGATTATCTTGAGATTATCTTATCAGATTTTCCTGTGGTCTGAGGCATTAAAGGTGGGGTAAGTGATTTTTAAAAATGCTTTAGAAAAGTGTCTCAGGCCGGGTACCAAAACAAACGTATAGCCAATCAGCAGTAAGGAGTAGGGTTGGGAACCGAGAACCGGTTCTTATTCAGAACCGAAACTGATTTTTGAAAAATACCAGAACCGCGCAAAATTCCTAAGTTTCGGTTCCGAAAACGGTTCTGGTGCAATGTGTGTGCGAAGCGCTGGAAGCGAGTGACAGCCAGTGTTGCCAAGTCCGTGGTTTTCCCGCAGAATTGGGCTACTTAAACACTGTTGCCGCGGGCTGTGTTTCATGTCCGCGGGTTGAAGCGACCCCAATTATGTGATATTTAGTCCCGGAAATGCGAATTTTACCGGAGAGGCCCCCCTGAAACGCAATTGGGCTTGTTTTGGGCTAGTTTTGAGTAGCAATTGTGCGGGTGTTGTTGTGAAAACCTGGCAACCCTGGCTCACCTCATCATGAATATTAATTACGTTGCCTGCCGCTTCCAGGAGTGCAACGCAGTTCAGCACTGAAAGCCCTCGCGCTTCACATTTACAGTTTTGCGTCAGATATTTTCTCGTTGACCACCAGCATGGCGAAGAGAAAGTCACAAGTATGGATTAATTTCCAAAGAATGAATGATAATGAAGCAAAATGTAACACATGTGAAAAGTTAATAACATGCAAAGGAGGCTGCACTAGCAATTTGACAAAACATTTGCTACAGCACAGAGTGCCTCAGGCCTTATACCAGATTTATAGTGAAAGGCCTATATATATATATATTTGTCAACCGTTGAGTCACCATGGTTTAGGTAAGCGTTTAGGCACAATTACCTTTTGTAATGCTGAATTGCAATTAATTATTTACAAGTTCACTGAATAACTGAATTACTATTAAATTAATATACAACTAATTAACAAATATAACTAATAAATATAATTTATAACTTGGTTTTATTCAGAGACAGAGAGATAAAATGTAATAAGACAATTTCAGAGGTGTTCATTTGAAAAAAAATGTGTTGCAAGAATGGCTTAATTAATACTGTAATACATGTACAGTACAGGACTTTTTTGACATTGCCAACCTGTAAATGAATTTCAGAGCAAGTAATAAACACAAAATGGATTGTTTGAGTTGCGTATTGTGCCTTTTTCCTTTACCACTACTTGTTTAATAATTTTAATGGAACCGGAATCGGAACCGGAATCGTTAGGCGGAACCGGAACCAGAACCGGAACCGGAAAGTTTCTCACGATTCCCAACCCTAGTAAGGAGCGTGTCTCCTCCTGTCTCCGTGTCTCAGTGCACGTCATTATTCAGAAGACACGACACTAGGGCTGCAACAACGAATCGATAAAATCGATAAAATTCGATAATTAAAAGAGGCAACGAATTTATCGATTCGTTGTGTCGCACGACTATTATTCCCCTCAATAAGACGTATACGACAATAACAGTAGTAAAGCAGGGGTGGTATAGTTTGCAAGACGTTTTTATTCACTTGCCTTTTTTGGCCCATTCATTTTTCAGTCTGTTGCTATGTTAATTTCGTTGACTAATAATTTGTCAATATTTTAATCAACAACATTTTTCATAGACAAAAACGAGACGAAAATCAAAACCAGCTTTGAATGACAAAAACTATGACTAATATCTATTGTCATTTTCAGTCAGCACTCGGTCTTAAAGTGACAGCAGTCCATTAACCTGCTTCCATTTGTGCTCTTAATATTAATCAAACAACAAAAGACAGAGAAAATCACCTCTTTAGTTTTAATAAGGATTCATTATATTTATTAAACATGATTTATTTAATCCATATTTAATCTATAAGGAATGTTGTATGCAAGTTGTTATAAAGAATGCAAATCATTCATTGAAAATAAGACATTGTGTTCTTCTTTAGGAGTAGTTTTATTTAATTGTTACATAATATTTGTTTATATATCACAGCAGTTAAATCTGTGTCTGTATTGCATGTTTAAACTTTATCATTCATATTAATAGGTTAATACAGTAGATGTTTTCTCCAGGAGTATATAATGATTTTGGATATTTTAGAGAAATTCTTAATGCATTACAATTTAACTAAACCTAATCAATTTTGTTTGTGAGTGTGTGCGTCTGAGTGTAGTGTAGAGAACAAGTTCTAACATCCTGTTAAGTTTTCAGATTAGTATTTTTCTTCATGAAAAAAAAAAAGATTTATAGATTTATTGTAGCAACCTGTGCACTTTCTGAAGATTTTTTGCACTGTGAATTTGCACTGTTAGTTCTGTTTTTGAATAAAGGATTGGAAATTAATTAACAAAAACCCCTTATGACGACAATGACAACGAGGACCGTGACGTCGCCCGGTATGGCGCAGCCGGGGCCCCACCCTGGAGCCAGGCCTGGGGTTGGGGCTCGTATGCGAGCGCCTGGTGGCCGGGCCTTCCCCCACGGGGTCCGGCCGGGCTCAGCCCGAAGGAGCGACGTGGGGACACCTTCCCGTGGGCCCACCACTCACGGGAGGGACCGTAAGGGGCCGGTGCGGAGAAGATCGGGCAGCAGTCGAAGGCAGGAGCCTAGACAACCCGATCCCTGGACACGGAAACTGGCTCTTGGGACATGGAATGTCACCTCACTGGCGGGGAAGGAGCCTGAGATTGTGCGTGAGGTTGAGAGGTTCCGACTAGAGATAGTCGGAATCACCTCTACGCACGGCTTGGGCTCTGGAACCACACTCCTCGAGAGAGGATGGATTCTTCACCACTCTGGAGTTGCCCATGGTGAGAGGCGGCGGGCTGGTGTGGGTTTGCTTATAGCCCCCCAGCTCTGCCGCCATGTGTTGGAGTTTACCCCGGTGAACGAGAGGGTCGTTTCCCTGCGGCTTCGGCTCAGGGATAGGTCTCTCACTGTTGTTTGTGCCTATGGGCCGAACGGCAGTGCAGAGTACCCGGCCTTTTTGGTGTCCCTGGGAGGGGTGCTGGAAAGTGCTCCGACTGGGGACTCCGTCGTTCTACTGGGGGACTTCAACGCCCACGTGGGCAATGACAGTGACACCTGGAGGGGCGTGATTGGGAGGAACGGCCCCCCTGATCTGAACCCGAGTGGTGTTCAGTTATTGGACTTCTGTGCTAGTCACGGTTTGTCCATAACGAACACCATGTTCAGGCATAAGAGTGTCCATCAGTGCACATGGCACCAGGACACTCTAGGTCGTAGGTCAATGATCGACTTTGTGGTCGTTTCATCTGACCTGCGGCCGTATGTCTTGGACACTCGGGTGAAGAGAGGGGCGGAGCTGTCAACTGATCACCACCTGGTGGTGAGTTGGATCCGATGGCGGGGGAGGAAGCTGGACAGACCCGGTAGACCCAAGTGTACTGTAAGGGTCTGCTGGGAACGTTTGGCCGAGCCCCCTGTCAGAGAGATCTTCAACTCCCACCTCCGGCAGAACTTCGACCGGATCCCGAGGGAGGCTGGAGATATTGAGTCCGAATGGACCATGTTCTCCACCTCCATTGTCAAAGCTGCCGCTCGGAGCTGTGGCCGTAAGGTCTCCGGTGCATGTCGAGGCGGCAATCCCCGAACTCGGTGGTGGACACCGGAAGTAAGGGATGCCGTCAAGCTGAAGAAGGAGTCCTATCGGGCCTGGTTGGCTTGTGGGACTCTTGAGGCAGCTGACATGTACCGGCAGGCTAAGCGGACTGCAGCCCGGGTGGTTGTGGAGGCAAAAACTCGGGCCTGGGAGGAGTTCGGTGAGGCCATGGAAAAGGACTATCGGCTGGCCTCGAAGAGATTCTGGCAAACCGTCCGGCGCCTCAGGAGGGGGAAGCAGTGCCCTACCAACGCTGTTTACAGTGGCGATGGGCGGCTGTTGACCTCAACTGGGGATATCGTCGGACGGTGGAAGGAATACTTTGAGGATCTCCTCAATCCCGCCGTCACGTCTTCCATTGAGGAAGCAGAGGCTGGGGGCTCAGAGGAGGACTCGTCCATCACCCGGGCTGAAGTCACCGAGGTGGTCAAGAAACTCCTCGGTGGCAAGGCACCGGGGGTGGATGAGATCCGCCCTGAGTACCTCAAGTCTCTGGATGTTGTGGGGCTGTCTTGGCTGACACGCCTCTGCAACATCGCGTGGCGGTCGGGGACAGTGCCTCTGGGATGGCAGACCGGGGTGGTGGTCCCTCTTTTTAAGAAGGGGGACCGGAGGGTGTGTTCCAACTACAGGGGGATCACACTTCTCAGCCTCCCCGGGAAAGTCTATGCCAGGGTACTGGAGAGGAGAATTCGGCCGATAGTTGAACCTCGGATTCAGGAGGAACAGTCTGGTTTTCGTCCGGGCCGTGGTACACTGGACCAGCTCTATACCCTCTACAGGGTGCTGGAGGGTTCATGGGAGTTTGCCCAACCAGTCCACATGTGTTTTGTGGATTTGGAGAAGGCATTCGACTGTGTCCCTCGCGGCATCCTGTGGAGGGTGCTCAGGGAGTATGGGGTCCGGGGTCCTTTGCTGAGGGCTGTCCGGTCCCTGTACGACCAAAGCAGGAGTTTGGTCCGCATTGCCGGCAGTAAGTCAGACTTGTTCCCGGTGCATGTTGGACTCCGGCAGGGCTGCCCTTTGTCGCCGGTTCTGTTCATAATTTTTATGGACAGAATTTCTAGGCGCAGCCAGGGGCCGGAGGGTGTCAGGTTTGGGGACCATGCGGTTTCGTCTCTGCTCTTTGCGGATGATGTTGTCGTGTTGGCCCCTTCTAACCAGGACCTTCAGCATGCACTGGGACGGTTTGCAGCCGAGTGTGAAGCGGCTGGGATGGGGATCAGCACCTCCAAATCCGAGGCCATGGTCCTCAGTCGGAAAAGGGTGGCTTGCCCACTTCAGGTTGGTGGAGAGTTCCTGCCTCAAGTGGAGGAGTTCAAGTATCTAGGGGTCTTGTTCACGAGTGAGGGGAGGATGGAACGGGAGATTGACAAACGGATCGGTGCAGCTTCTGCAGTAATGCGGTCGATGTACCGGTCTGTTGTGGTGAAGAAAGAGCTAAGCCGTAAGGCGAAGCTCTCGATTTACCGGTCAATCTACGTTCCTACTCTCACCTATGGTCATGAGCTTTGGGTCATGACCGAAAGGACAAGATCCCGGATACAGGCGGCCGAAATGAGTTTTCTCCGCAGGGTGGCTGGGCGCTCCCTTAGAGATAGGGTGAGGAGCTCAGTCACTCGGGAGGAACTCGGAGTAGAGCCGCTGCTCCTCCACATCGAGAGGGGTCAGTTGAGGTGGCTCGGGCATCTGTTCCGGATGCCTCCTGAGCGCCTTCCCGGGAAGGTGTTTCGGGCATGTCCAACCGGGAGGAGGCCCCGGGGAAGACCTAGGACACGCTGGAGGGACTATGTCTTCCGGCTGGCCTGGGAACGCCTCGGTGTCCCCTCGGAAGAGCTGGAGGAAGTGTCTAGGGAGAGGGAAGTCTGGGCATCTCTGCTTAGACTGCTGCCCCCGCGACCCGGCCCTGGATAAAGCGGAAGAAGATGGATGGATGGATGGATGGATGAAATTAATGATTTTCTTTAAATCTGATTCATCGATTAATCGAAAAAATAATCAACAGATTAATCGATTATTAAAATAATTGTTAGTTGCAGGTTACTTTATTTCTTCTCAATAGGCGAGTAATAGGGCTGCGCAATATATAGAAATTATCGAAATATCGCAAATGTACACATCGCAATATGCATCTCGCAAGGGCACGCAATCTCTGAATGATTTTAATAGGCTACTTCAACATTGTGAAAAGTGTAAGTTTTAGGTCGACGTATACAGCAGAGAATAGACTGAGCACACGACTGTTACTTATCTGACGTTAAAAAGAGTTATTAAACGCAATAACTTGCGAAAAACAACTCCTTGCAGTCTCGCGCTGACACACACACACCGAAACATTTTGAACTTTGTTAAGCACTTTGGTCAACTATGGTTGTTTTTAAACGTGCTATATAAATAAAATTGAACTGAACTGAACTGAAACGTGCGCACAAGCCATTGTTTTTGTTGTGTCTTGTTACACACTCGAACTGTCAAATACACACACAGTTATTTCAAAATGGCTGTCTTGATGAGTAATCATGTAAACACAGTCGGTTATGCTTTAAGTGAAGGATATCAGCTGGGGAAAGAACTAGATTTTACGCAATATCGTATCGCATATCGAATATCGCATTATTTAACAAGGATATCGCATTTTTCTTCGATATCGCACCTGTCCAGACTGTTTTCCAAGATGGCTCCTGTCTGTATACGCGTAATGCACTGTCTTTATAAAGTATCTTCTTATTAAACTGTTTGTACACTTACAAAGTTCGCAATGCTTCGGTTTGCATGTAGGGACCCTCATTATGCTACCGTGTTAGTGTGAGGCTATTTTGAGCCTTGTTTGTGGTATTAACTAGCGATTTAATTTGACTTATTCTATGCCCATATACTAGCGTTATAAGCTAATCTGTTTTTAGAGATAAAACTCTTTACATTCGATTTTCATAGAACGATCTACTCGGTAACCATGTGTTAATTACCCCTAGCTTCATTTTTCACCGGAGTTGTCCTTTAAGATTCCTATAGCTTGAATCCCTCCATTTTTATCTCCAAATTCCCTTCTTTAACGGCACGCTAATAGCTTAAAGGGTTAGTTCACCCAAAAATGAAAATTCTGTCATTAATTACTCACCCTCATGTCGTTCGACACCCGTCAGACCTCCGTTCATATTCGGAACGCAAATGAAGATATTTTAG
Organism: Gobio gobio; assembly: GCF_949357685.1. NCBI lineage: Eukaryota > Metazoa > Chordata > Actinopteri > Cypriniformes > Gobionidae > Gobio > Gobio gobio. The sequence continues at coordinate 39,323,000 of NC_137120.1, forward strand.
TTGAAAGCTGATGCTGAGAAAGGCTTCAGATAGGCCTCCATTGGCATTCAGTACATTTACACTCACAAGACCCATAAAAGGCACTTAAAACATTGTTACAAAGTCCATCTCACCACAGTGACTCTACAATAACTTTACGATGTGACGACAATAGTTTTTTTGCGCCAAAAAAGATCTAAATAACGCCTTTATCCAACTTGTTCTTGTCTTCCGTGTGTGCCTCCACGACGCATGCGCGAGAATATGACGCAGATCCGGCGTTCGGACACATGACCCAGAAGAGATTTGTTTACAAGCAGAGGAAGACGCGCGTGTCTAAGCTGTTGAATTCTACATTGATCGTGCTTTAGGTCTCGGCGTAGTTCTCAAAATGGGGTTAAAGTGTGTATTTCATGGATTCCCGAACGCCGGATCTGCGTCATATTCTCGCGCATGTGTCGTGGAGGCACACACGGAAGTCGAGAACAAGTTGGATAAAGGTGTTATTTTGATTTTTTTTGGCGCACAAAAACTATTGTCGTCGCATCGTAAAATTATTGTAGAGTCACTGTGGTGAGATGGACTTTGTAACGATGTTTTAAGTGCCTTTTATGGATCTTGGAAGTGTAAATGTACTGAATGCCAATGGAGGCCTATCTGAAGCCTTTCTCAGCATCAGCTTTACACTAAAATATCTTCATTTGTGTTCCGAATATGAACGGAGGTCTTACGGGTGTCGAACGACATGAGGGTGAGTAATTAATGACAGAATTTTCATTTTTGGGTGAACTGACCCTTTAAGCAGTGCACAAACGGAGTGAAAACGAGACCACGAGGAATGTGTCCATATCAGGGTGGAACTCTACATCTGCAGAAACGAGGTCAACAAAACCCTCTTATTTCAAATTTTCTCAAAAATTGCCCAACATCTTGCAGGGGCTCCCCGACCAACCGATCCCAAACACATCTGGACCACAGCGGGCCAGAATTCGCTCCTAATCCATCCAGTTTTCCTTGGCTTTGGATTTGCCACAATGCTGCCAAAACCCATAAAACAAACAGTAGGTTAAACCCAAAATCCCCCGTTGCAGACATCAGCATTCAAAAACACAGTGTTTGCCCTGTCTAACAAAAAGAGAGGGAGATTGGCCCAGATTTAGACGCAATCATGTCAGAAACGCTATCAGATTATTGATTAGCGGCTGCCAGGAGCTGATAAGACCCTCCGACAGCTCGGATTTGAGCCCAGATGGCATCCCGGTTCACTCCGGCCCGATAATACGGAAGTCACCAGTCGGAGTCTGAAAGCTCACAGAGAGTCTCTGACATTGTTGGCATAAGGAGATATTGCACGCATGTCATGGACAAATCTCATATCTCTTTGTTTATTTCAGGTGCACTCATTAAAATACCCCAACCGGATCGGATCGCTCTGCTCCTCTTCTTCGTTCCTCCATCCTCCCTCAATCTCCCCGTCCCCGAGGGCGTAATAACGTCTCCCATCTCAGAGCACATTAGCATCACAATTAAAACCATATTTAACCCTTTAACACGCAGCTGTCTGGAGGGAGGCATTCACAACCGAGAAAGCTGGAGATGATTCACATCCATATTTGTAAAAACAAGAGGTTAAACAAGATGATTATGTTTGTTAATGAGAGTTATGGGGCACTTTCTATTAATTGTTTACAAAGGACTGTCAAGTGGCTTCTCTTAAAGCAATAAAGATAATAAAATAGAATGTTAAATCATTTTATATAGGCTATATATTTAAAAATATTAGGGCTGTCAAAAGATTAATCGCGATTAATCACATCCAAAATAAAAGTTTGTGTTTACATAATATATTTGTGTGTACTGTGTATAATTATTATGTATATATAAATACAAACACATTCATGTATATATTTAAGAAATTTTGCATGTATATACACATTTATATAATTTATATTATATATAAATATTTTATATATAAATATAATACATTTTTGCTTGTGTGTGTTTTTATATATAAATAATAATTTTGGGCGTATAATTATTGTATAATTATATGTATAATTATTATGTACATATAAATACAAACACATTCATGTATATATTTAAGAAATTTTGCATGTTAATACTGTATATACATTTATATAATTTATATTATATATAAATATAAATATTTTATACATAAATATAATACATTTTAGCTTGTGTGTGTTTTTATATATAAATAATAATTATACACAGTACACACACATATATTATGTAAACACAAACTTTTATTTTGGATGAGATTAATCGCGATTAATCTTTTGACAGCCCTAAAAAATATATATTTTAATATAAATAAAATATTTAAAATAATCAATTAAAATATTAACGCATTTTTATTGTAACCTCCTGAGGTATTTTTTCGAGAATAACGTTTTTTGTTTTTTTTAAAGAATGCCCTATTTAATTAAATAGATAATCAGTGTAACTTCCTGAGGTAAACAATCATCATTTTCTAATGAAAAACTTTTTTTAAATTCGGATATAAACCCTATTTTTGTGCCCTATTTGTGGTAATCACGCTTTCTTTCACTGTCAAACCGTACCAAACCACGATGGCAGCCATTCATAAACTGAATAAACTTAACTGAAAGGGTTTTTCTTCAGAGAACAGAGACAGAGATTGAAAGAGACCCCCGTCCTGTCTTTAATGCTGTTAAGCTAATAAAATCTGTCCTGGGTTAATGAAATCTGTCCTGGGTTAATGAAATCTGTCCTGGGTTAATGAAATCACTGCTCATGTTCCATTAATGTTATATAGACCCCGCCCACTCTGAGATTCTTTGCTCCCCGATTGGTCAAATCCTGTGTTGAAATGCACGACCCCTGATAGTAGAAAAGGGGTTGCAGTCAGTCATGATAAGCTGATCATTTTCAAATTAAAAGGGATAAAAATATAAAATCTCACTCAATTAAAAAATGGAGCACAACCAGAAGGTTTGCAGTCAATAATGAGACACAGAATAACCAATCGCGTTTAACATCGCTGACATCAAACCTGGTGTGACACGTCAAAAAACGAGTGGAAAAAAATGGGTTGAAAAGTTTCCAGAAAATTTCCAGGATTATGGAAAGTTTATGGAAATGATCTGGATTTTTTTAACCCCCTTTGCAACCTTAAGGTAAACTGGGATTTTAAAGGCATGTAATATGATAGCTAAACTCCAATTCAGATATGAAAACAACAGCAAACATGAAGAAACATTGTTCAAAATAGCCTCCGTAAAAACATATCTGAATATTCAACATGACTGCAATGCAACACGACTTACCAAACGGTTGAGAAATCATACATTTGACACACAACAAAGAACATAGCAAACCTGAGGGCAATATAAACATGTTAGATGGATAGTTCCCCCAAAAATGAAAATTAGCCCATGATTTACTCACCCTCAAGTCATCCGAGGTGTGTATGACATTCTTCTTTCAGACGAATAAAATCTGAGTTATATTAAAAATGTTCTGGCTAATCCAAGCTTTATAAGGGCAGTAATAGTTGCTCTGTTTTTGAAGTCCATAAAAAAATGCATCTGTCCGTCATATAACTGCTCCACACGGCTCTGGGGTGTTAATAAAGGCCTTCTGAAGCGAATCGATGCGTTTGTGTTATGCTGCGTTCCCACCAGACGCGAATAGAGCGTCAAAGTAGTTGCATCTAGTTGGACGCTTGAACATTTTGAATCCATTCACCCGTCTACAGCGAATTGGACGCGCGTATAAATCGAGCGTTTGAAGCGAAATAGACACGCGTTCAAGACGCTTTAGGAGAAATATGTCATAAAACACCACTCTGCCTCTTTTCATTTTCATTAAAAATATATATTAAACATTAATAGCCACACAAATGTGGTCCAGGCAACGCCTACATTATCTTCACTGCATGTATATTTAAATATCCTTCAAAAATAAAGTTGTGAAACTTCTCTTTGCCCTCAGTCAAAATGATTTGGCAGACAACAAATGATAGATTCATGAGAGCAAAGATCGGCCGTTATATCCACACAAGACAAATTATTTCTCATGTTTAACCACTACAGGCCATCAGAGCCAGCGGCAGACGACAGAAGGACTGGCCGAGGAAAGGCTGCTCTCGCCGGGGTTAATGAGCGCCGCTGATCCACTGGATCTGACAACTCCAAAAACACAACATTAATTTTTTTTAAACAGGCGCTCTCTTTATAAATAAACCACAGATTTGAGCTTTAAACAACTACATTCTGTACTGAAAAAGTCTTAAAACTACATTTTGTGACACAATAGTAGTATTTTTAAATTATGCAGGGTTTCTCATCACATCACCACGTGACAGCAGCGAGCAGGCTCCTGATTGGTTAACGTGGCGCGAATTGACGCCAAAGTTCAGTTTTTTCAACTCGAGCGTCAGACGCGAATTCACTTCAAACGCTTGAATGTACGAAAAGCACCACTTCATGAACTGGACGCGCGAATGAGGCGGAATCGCGTCCATCCCGCCGTGCAAAACGCGGCTATCACACCGCAGGACCTCCAGACGCGCGTCAACGCGCCTTTCCATTGACTTAACATGGAAATCACTCGCGCCAGACACTCGCATTCGGTGTGAACGCAGCATAAGAAAATTATCCATATTTAAAAAAATGTTTAATGTTTTTTTCTATGGCTCTGCATCAGCCATCCCCGCGCCATCACTTCCGGCGATAAAAAGTCAAAATTAATGCAAAATACCGGCGCGATCATAGATATATACATAGATTCCTCATTAGTGCCTGTGCGAATCGGTCGAATGAGGCATCTACGTATATATATCTTTGATCGCGCCAGTATTTTGACCTTATTCGCCGGAAGTTATGGCGCTGGGAAAGCTAGATGACATTCGTCTGAGAAGAGGTAAAAAAATAACAAATACTGTTGGGTTTCTCGCAGAACCTGATCGGTTTCGTGTCTTAAGACATCAATGTGTCGCCCGCATGGTTTAATAAGAACTGTATGTCTATGTGTTAAACCCGCCAATAGCGCGCCAGGTGGATAAGCCAGTCTGTGATTGGTTCCCGCAAAAGTGTAACAGAAGCAGTAGAAATAAATGTACAGGTTTCCAGACTGAGTTGCAGGGCGAAATCAAATCGCTGGCAGATCGGGCTGGGTCTATCATTTTACCATTATAGCACTCCAAAATTAGCCTGGTCCTACCAGACTCTCATACATTTCATTTGTTCAGAGAGTCTGGCCGCTCTCCATTGACAAGTGTTCACTTCCTTGAAGGCGGGAACTCTGTTGAAGTTTAAAACTATTGGATCTGCCATAACCAATCGCTAACGTTTGGACAATCTCAGCCACTCCCTCTGTTCGCTGATTGGTTCAAATTTGACCGGAGAAAACCACAGAATATACCGCAATCCCAGACGGAGAACTGAAGGAAAATGAAGATTGAGCAGACATACGTAGGAGTCAGGCTACTCCAAAATGACCTTGGGGTTGGCACAAAAAAAATCTCCCATTTACACAATTCCTTTAGTACTAAACAATGCACGCACAAATAAACAACATTATCCATTAGCTCTCAGCAAATTCCTCCCTGAATCCTGAAAGCTGGAATGTTTGTGTTGGATTATTCCCATCCACAGACATTTCCCTTGTAAGCCTGATCTTTTAATAACAATAAACATTTTTATATATTCATGACCGTCTGTGTTGTTTCCTGCGCAGCACCAGAAACAAACGTCTCTCTCGACACACACACACACACACACAGACAGTGTCTGATCTTCATTCGTGGTTAACACACAACATAATTACACCATTCCGTGCTTAATGAATGGATTAAATGTGAAAGCACTCTTCGGATAGACGGGGCTCCTTTTCTGTGCCCTGCAGGGTCACATGAGCACACCCAAACAGCTCTTCACACTGACAGCCTTTTCTAAAGAGTCCATTATTGGACTGGACCTATTCATTAGCGGGGGAGAGACGGGCTCGGCTACAGCGGGAAGACAGGTGGGCGACAGACAGGCGAAATGAAGGTGAATATGGTGAATATTGTCGGAGACAGCTGGCTGATGGACTGATAATGACCCGAGTGTGTGTCTGTCTCGCTTTTTCTCTGTCGCTAGAATTTGGTCAATCCTTCCTCGCTGGGGTGCGGGTCCTTTCACCAGAAAAATCACTATTAAAATGACTATTTTAAGACCTTTTTTTTGGCATCAGGACATTATTTTCTTGGAAATTAAGCATATTTCACCATCCCAAATATCTCATTAGTGGATGCTTTTATTTTTATTTTTATTTTTTACAGAATTCACATTCTCAATGGTGATTTTTTATTTTATTTTTTATGATAAATATATTCTATAAAATGTACTACATAAATTAAAATCAGTACAACAAATGCTATATACACACTCACCTAAAGGATTATTAGGAACACACACTAATACTGTGTTTGACCCTTTCGCCTTCAGAACTGCCTTAATTCTACGTGGCATTGATTCAACAAGCTGCTGAAAGCATTCTTTAGAAATGTTGGCCCATATTGATAGGAGAGCATCTTGCAGTTGATGGAGCATGGATGGACATGGTCAGAAACAATGCTCAGGTAGGCCGTGGCATTTAAACCATGCCCAATTGTCACTAAGGGGCCTAAAGTGTGCCAAGAAAACATCCCCCACACCATTACACCACCACCACCAGCCTGCACAGTGGGAACAAGGCATGATGGATCCATGTTCTCATTCTGTTTACGCCAAATTCTGACTCTACCATCTGAATGTCTCAACAGAAATCCAGACTCATCAGACCTTCAGTCTTCAACTGTCCAATTTTGGTGAGCTCGTGCAAATTGTAGCCTCTTTTTCCTATTTGTAGTGGAGATGAGTGGTACCCGGTGGGGTCTTCTAGACCCCTGAAGGTGTGCTGTGGTATCTGGCACCAAGATGTCAGCAGCAGATCCTTTAAGTCCTGTAAGTTGCGAGGTGGGGCCTCCATGGATCAGACTTGTGTTCCCCAGGTAATGTCCTTGTCAAACTCGCTCAAATCCTTAAAGGGGCTATATGCAACTTTTTCCCCAAAATAAACGTAACAATAGCCTTTTTATTTTACCATTTATGACTCAAACATCTCCTGATGAGCATACTGACACCTTGTCCGCTCACAGTGGGTGCACCTATAAGCCTGTATCCTATTTTTCCTATTTTCTGGCGGGTCGTCTTTTCCCGCGCTGTCTGCGGATGTGACGTCACCACCGCTGCGAGAGCGAGCAGAAAATAAGAGCAGTTCTGTTTTTTGGCCACAGGTGTCAGTCGCGAGTTTAAATTTCAGAAAAACGCATATAGCCCCTTTAAGTTTGCCCATTTTTCCTGCTTCTAACACATCAACTCTGAGGACAAAATGTTCACTTGCTGCCTAATATATCCCACCCACTAACAGGAGATGAAGAGATTCACTTCACCGGTCATAATGTTATGCCTGTTGTTATGTTATGTTTTTTGCATTATATATTGACAATATAAAATGAAATAAAGCTGAAACAAAAATAAAATATTAATATTTGATGAAAAGCGTTTTAAAAATTAAACAAAATTCTTAACCGAAAACTTAACATAAACAAAAATTGCAAATGTTGCCTGGGCACCTAATTAAATTAAAATAAGTTGAAGTACTAAAATTTAAATAAATTAAAGCTAAATACTACATAAATGTTTTTTAAAAACTAATCAAAGTAGTCTTCATCTTCCTCTTCGATAAATAAGTGTTCAATTAAACAAAAATTTAAATGAAAAATAAATATTAATTCAAAATATTAATAAATACATAACTATAATAATACTAAAACAACACTTTGAGAATTTGGATGAAGTATCTGCTTAATTATAATAAAAATAATATCTCAATTCCAAAATATCTTAATGGTCCAAAAAACGGTCTTTATTGTCTTTAAGCAAAATACAATCGCTTATTTTCATATGTTTTTGCCATGAAATATGACCCCGGATATGTTCTTGACAGGCTTTGTGAGATTTTCCCTGGGAATTCTTTGTTTCCCGGACAATCTCTCTACGCTGATCCCATTATGATAAGAGACTCCTGGCTAATTGAGTCATTAGTGAAAACCGACTGGCATTATCATACGCACACGCTATTTATTCCAACATACGACCTCAGAAATTAATTCATTTTGTACAGAAGGGCAAAGAAAATTTCATGCAAGCCTCTCAGATAATTAAACACGGTCACATCGGCAAATAGCAAGACACAAACATACACAGTCCGAGCTCCCAAAGGCTTAATGTTCATACATTGCAAAATTAGCATGACCTTTAAGAACCACACACACGTTTATCACGTTTATCATGTTAGTTTATGGTTCCCGGAACAGACATCCTATCATTCTCGGTTGATTATCCAGAAAAGTTTTTCTTTACGTAAATATAATATTTCCTGTAGGTTTAGAGAACGTTGCCCTAACGTTCCCAGAACGTTCTGAGAATGTTTGCCAAACCTTGTTACTGTGATATCATCCACACATGTTCTGTTCTCTTTAAGTTATTAAATAAAAAACTCCCTAAACTTCCCCAGGCTATCCTGAAAGTCCCCAAATGGAAATTTTGTCAGACTTAGCGAGTTTACGAGGACAATTTTGCCCCAAACTACACAAAAAAGTTCATTTGTTTGGTATAAAATGGTGCCCTTTTTAAGGCAAACCTCTCAGATAATCATACACGGTCAAGAGCACGTTTCACACACAATTTGCCAAATTAGCATGACCTTTAAGGTGTGGACCACACACACATACAAATATACACAAATGTAAATTGTCCTTCCCAAATGCACATTCAAAGTTTGATTAATAGAATGGCAAGATTATTAAAATGACTAAATCAAATGATGCGAGAAAGCGTATGATTGGTTTGAGAGTCACAACCCGACTCTTAAACCAGGTGTGTATCAAACACAGTCTCTCTCACACACACACACACACACACACACACACACACACACACACACACACACACACACACAGAGGCCAAAGAGCATAGCAGATGGCAGAGATAAAGAGTGGGTGAGTGTGTGTGTGTGTGTGTGTGTGTGGCCAGAGCAAAAGGCACTAAGGCAGAGAGTTTAGCATATGTTCAACTGGCTGCCCACTGTGAGAGAATTTACGATTGTGTGTGAGCTAATGATGGAGCCATTGTACTTGTGTCCTTTATCCTCTGAAATCAACAGTGTGTGTCTACCGGCGTGAAATTAAGTGTTTGTTTTTAGCCAGGGGTTCATAAACACAGGCATGACTCACGTAAGGCATCAGCCGGTGATTAGTCAGTATTGCAAAATAAATCCCAGTGTTAGGTGGAGAGGCTTTGACTAAAGTAGTAGCTGAGAACTGGTTCTTATCAGAATCGGTTCCTAGTTCTCTCATACTTTCTGTCCCAATCCCGCCGTCTGTGTGTAACGAGGCCAGCTAGTTAACCTCACTGCCCTGATCTCAAGAGGCGCACTAGCCAGTCCCTCCAGAAAAACGCGATTATGCGATCGTATGATTTAATGCATAATCAGCCGAAGTCTGGATATTTATGCGGGGGTCGCATTTTTTCAAATACGCCGCGTAAATTACCTATTTACACGTGCAAAATATGCGAGGCTAGCATGATTTCATAATCCCCGCATTTTCGTTGCAAAAAAGTCACATATATTAGCAGAAAGTTGAAAAATGTTTGTTTATTTCACACAAGAGCCGCCATTTCCCCCTGTTGCCATGGGAACGTTTTGAAGTGACGTAATTACCCGACGTGAACGTCATCGAAAAGCTGCAAACCCCCGTGGAGAAACCATAGATATCGCCATGATGAAGCTCGCACATTCCCATTGGCCAACAAAAATAACAGCAAAAGACCAAAGCAAAGCAGTTTCCCGTGTGTTGACCGATTTCAAAACACAGCATCATGAAGCTTCGAAGTGTTATGAGGCAGTGAGTCGATTCAGCGGTTTGGAGCGTTATGAATCAGTAAGTCGATTCAGCGGTTTGGAGTGTTATGAATCAGTGAGTCGATTCAGCGGTTTGGAGCGGTATGAATCAGTGAGTCGATTCAGCGGTTTGGAGCGTAATGAATCAGTGAGTCGATTCAGCGGTTTGGAGCGTTATGAATCAGTGAGTCGATTCAGCGGTTTGGAGCGTTATGAATCAGCGAGTCGATTCAGCGGTTTGGAGCGGTATGAATCGGTGAGTCGATTCAGCGGTTTGGAGCGTTATGAATCAGTGAGTCGATTCAGCGGTTTGGAGCGTTATGAATCAGCGAGTCGATTCAGCGCTTTGAAGCGTTATGAATCAGTGAGTCGATTCAGCGGTTTGGAGCGTTATGAATCAGTGAGTCGATTCAGCGGTTTGAAGCGTTATGAATCAGTGAGTCGATTCAGCGGTTCTGAGCGTTATGAATCAGTGAGTCGATTCAGCGGTTTGGAGCGGTATGAATCAGCGAGTCGATTCAGCGCTTTGAAGCGTTATGAATCAGCGAGTCGATTCAGCGGTTTGGAGCGTTATGAATCAGCGAGTCGATTCAGCGGATTGGATCGCCAAAGTCACGTGATCATGAATCGACTCACTGATTCATAACGCTTCGAAGCTTCATGATGCAGTGTTGCAGTTTGAAATCGTCATCACTATATAAGTCGTTATTTAGGGGTTTTTTGCGCACAAAAACTATTCTCGCTGCTTCATAAAGTTATTGTAGAACCACTGTAGTGAGATGGACTTTGTAACGACGTCTTTAGTGCCTTTTAAGGGTCTTGAGAGTGTAAAGTGCATTGAGCCAATGGAGGCCTTTCAGAGCCATCAGATTTACACTAAAATATCTTCATTTGTGTTCTGAAGATGAACGGAGGTCTGACGGGTGTCCAACGACATGAGGGTAAGTAATTAATGACAGAATTTACATTTTTGGGTGAACGAACCCTTTAAGAGATTCCACTTTGTGCATTGGAAGCACTCAAATGTCTGTTTTGTAAAGCTACCTCTGTAAAACAGGAAGTTATTTATTCATTTTTTTCAGAAGTTGTAGCATATTCCTTTTGTAAAGCTACAGAACTTGTTTGACTCAATGTTTTGTCAATTTGAGCCATGTGTTTATTAAGGTCTTCAATAAAACAAGATGAGAACTTAAATATTCCCAGCACTTTCTGTGATGTAGTGCTTTTTTTCTCTTTTTAATTCAAACCGCAGTTTTTGCAAGCTCCCGCAATTTTATCGCATAAAATTACATAAATATCCCGCATTTTCCATCGCATTTTTTAAGACAACGTGCCGCATAATGGGTTTTTGTCCGCAACAATCATTTTTCTGGAAGGACTGACTAGCGAATAAAGCTAGTGGTTGCGGTCTTTAATGTCCTTGTTAGCGCACACCGCCTCCCATGCCAAAAACAGATATTTGAATCCCGCTTGGAGTGGTATGAGTAGGACCAGAGGGGTTGCATTGGTGCCGTGACCCGGATGGGAGTGAGGTTTAGAGTAGGGATGCACCGAATCCAGATTTTTGGGGTTCGGTCGAATACCGAATCCACTGGTTAAGATTCTGCCGAATCCGAAACCGAGTCCTACTCCCATCCTCAGTCCATTATCACAGTATAAACACGTTAATGAAGTAAACAACGTCCACAGCAGTGTAGGGATGAGGGAACCAGAAGTGCTAAAATGCTAAATCGCTTCTGCGTTTTGGCCTATAAAATGATGTCACACCTGCACCACTCTATAGAAAATTTAACCTACACGATTTAAAAAAAGTTAAAAACGCATTTCAATTTATCCTAAGATTAAAAAAAAGAGTTTGTCGTCAACAATTTAAATAATTAATCTAATTTAAAGTTGCCTTTGAAAGTCTTTGTGAGCGTTTAATTGTACATGTATCTGTTCTGTAGCGGTTTGCTTTGTGTTCAGAGGTTTTGATCACACACACACACACACACACACACACACACACACACACACACACACACACACACACACACACACACACACACACACACACACACACACACACACACACAGTGGCTATTGTCTGTTTCCTCTCTGTCTCTATACTGCAGCTGTGCATGACTGATTCTCTCAGCCTCAGGATTTACAGAACAAAGCAGACAGCACCTATTGAGCTTGCATCTTGCGTTGTGTGTGTGTGTGTGTGTGTGTGTGTGTGTGTGTGTGTGTGTGTGTGTGTGTGTGTGTGTGTGCTGGGTTACAGGGACACGGAATGGGAAGTAGGGTTGGGAATCGTGAGAAATTTTCCGGTTCCGGTTCCGGTTCCGGTTCCGCCTAACGATTCCGGTTCCGATTCCGGTTCCATTAAAATTATTAAACAAATAGTGGTAAAGGAAAAAGGCACAATACGCAACTCAAACAATCCATTTTGTGTTTATACTTGCTCTAAAATTCATTTACAGGTTGGCAATGTCAAAAAAGTCCTGAACTGTACATATATTACAGTATTAATTAAGCCATTCTTGCAACACATTGTTTTTCATATGAACACCTCTGAAATTGTCTTATTACATTTTTTCTCTCTGTCTCTGAATAAAACCAAGTTATAAATTATATTTATTAGTTATATTTATTAATTAGTTGTATATTAATTTAATAGTAATTCAGTTATTCAGTGAACTTGTAAATAATACATTGCAATTCAGCATTACAAAGGTAATTGTGCCTAAACCATGGTGACTCAACGGTTGACAAATATATATATATATATAGGCCTTTCACTATAAATCTGGTATAAGCCCTGTGGCACTCTGTGCTGTAGCAAATGTTTAGTCAAATTGCTAGTGCAGCCTCCTTTGCATGTTATTAACTTTTCACATGTGTAAATTTTGCTTCATTATCATTCATTCTTTGGAAATGAATCCATACTTGTGACTTTCTCTTCGCCATGCTGGTGGTCAACGAGAAAATATCTGACGCAAAACCGTAAATGTGTAGCGCGAGGGCTTTCAGGCTGAACTGCGTTGCACTCCTGGAAGCGGCAGGCAACGTAATTAATATTCATGATGAGGTGAGCCAGGGTTGCCAGGTTTTTACAAAAAAAACCACACAATTGCACAATCGCTTCAACTCGTGGACATGAAACACAGCCCGCGGCAACAGTGGAAAACGGGAAAACCACGGACTTGGCAACACTGGCTGTCACTCGCTATGAAAGGATACGCTTCCAGCGCTTCGCGCACACACATTGCACCAGAACCGTTTTCGGAACCGAAACTTAGGAATTTCGCGCGGTTCTGGTATTTTTCAAAAATCAGTTTCGGTTCTGCATAAGAACCGGTTCTCGGTTCCCAACCCTAATGGGAAGTGACATTTCTAACACTTGAGAGACTCCTTCTTGGGAAGAATTTTCAAAGCTGCCTTGATGTCTTTTCCCTACATAAGCAGACTGAAATATAACCTCGTAATTGTTTTGTTAGTCTACACATATAGTGTCATAATAGCGCGTGAACCATGGGGGACTCTTACCTCCTGGTTCCAATCAAATTTGAGAGATGCTGTCATAGAATCTGATTAAAATCCATTTGGCTTTCGGTTCGGGAACGCATTTATTATGTCTTAGTGGTGTTTCATATGTGTACAATTCTTTTGAGTGAAACAAATCATACATGTGGTCAAATTTTTTGATTGGCTATGAAGTGTTTGACTGCACGAGCCTTCGATCTACTGAAAGACCAAAGTTTAAAACGATTCCTGGAGGAACATTTCCATTGGTTGGATCTGAACGACCACGCCCCTCCACAGAAATCGGATTTGCAGTTCTGGCTCTATAACTTGCAATTCTGTTTTTATATCACACAATTCTGACTTTATAACTCAATTCTGACTACTCGCAATTCCGAGTTTATATAATTGCGAGATGTAAACTCACAATTGTAAAATAAAAAGTCGCAATTATCTTTTAAAATGTTTTATTTTGTGGCGGAAACAAGCTTCCATACATGTTTTTTGGCTAAAATAAGGGTAGTATGCATATTCAAATGTCTCAAATCGAACAAATCTATTTATTTATAACACAAAAACACAATAACTGAATTTGGAATAGCGTACTAACATACTAGCCTACTCATTGTTTTTAAATAGTAGGCTATATACACAGAGTAGTATTTTTTAGGGGTAACGGTTCATGTATTCGTACCAAACCGTTTGGGCACACGGCTTCCGGTAGGCTACGCACCGGTTCCGAATCTTTAACATTTAACAGTCGGCTCGTTTTACGCCTGAACACACTTCAATCTGAGTTCCCACACGAATATATTAAGTATTCAGTCCATTTTATCACGAAATTCAAACAATAAATTGCCGTTTAGACGCTTCCAGAGCCATACTCTGTTTTTCAATGGCGGGCGCGTCATTTCAAGCTGCGGCGCGCGAATGAACGCGATCATCTCTTCCTAAAGAATAAACACGAATTAATATCTTTAAACTGTAATGTATCCTCAACATACCTTTTGTCACGTATCATATGTGGTGTAATCGCTCAATCAGTGTCTCAACGGCGGAAAGACTTCAATAAAACAACGCCTCACATTTACCTCAGGAGTCATTCAGCGTCCACAGCTGTGAGTTCACTAGAGAAATCAACTCTTTCACTAAATATATGACCTATATTAGCCGTTATATTCATTATATTCGAGTTAATCTGTTATGGTGTCTGGATTATTTACGTGTGTTTAAATAAATCTGTCATGAAAATGACAGCCATGTGTGATTATATTTCAACAACGAATTTGAGTAGGCTAAAAACATAATTTTATAATTAGATTTAGAAGTTAATGCAAAAACTGCCTTATGTGAAGTTTACATATTTGCATAATGTGTTATTTGAGTGTTGATTATTATATCTAAACATAAATAGCAACTGAATTTAGGCTAATTGTTTGGGCTCTGTCCTTTAATATTATGTGTGAGTAAGGGCTCCCTATATAGTTTACAGCATTATCTTTAAGAAACTTTTAGTTATAATTGAATTCATTTAAGGACAGACACAATTTTTTTCAGTAAACCTCTGTTGAATAAAAAATTAATAAAAAGCAATAACGACGTAACTGCTGTACCGAACCGTGACTTCAAAACAGTCAGTTTTGTGTATTGTTACACTTACACCCCTAAGCTCGCATGTCACAACCTGTTTGCGTAAAGATGTATGCGGAACCGCGTACTAGTATAGCAAATCTTTTTAGTGAAATATTTAAAAGTCACTGGGATGAATAAAATCAGTTTTAGTGTTCAGTTGTTATTGCGAGTTGTTGTTGTTAACACTAAATTTATGTAAATCATATTAATATGATCTGTTCTCCCTGCTTTTGCGAGTCCACTGTGAGTGCAACTGTTATAATTAATTATTGTGCCCCCAACTAAACAAATCCACAACAAAACATGATCTAAATGTCTAAACAAAACGTCTTGCGTTCAAACTCGCCACAGCAGCTTCTTCAAGCCTCTTTCCCCAAAGGCATCATGGTTAGGCGGGTCAAGACGGACAGCAAAAGCACAATAAAAGTCAATCACCCGTGCGGCCCATTGCTGATCTGCTCTAAGGGGCCATTAAGAATGGAATTTCAATTAGTGCCTGTCTTATCAGCGCTGTATGTGTGTTTGGGTGTTTGTGTTTCCAGCGGTAGGACATGATTTAATTTCCTCCCTGTCTGACAGGTGTTAAAGCGATGCGTGTGAATGCACACAGTCGTCTCTATATAAGCGTCTCAAAATAGCTGTATGAATATGACACTGTATCCTGTCTGACACACACACACACATATGACCTTTAACCCCCGTTCATCTCACACAAGCAATAAAACACGTACAAAGAGGTTCAGGTCTGACCATATTGATTTTTTTTTAGCTGGAATCCCAAAGTGCTAAATGGTTTCCTGATTCACCCAAGAGTAAAATGCACGTTCTTCCGGAGATGTTTTGAGTGCTACATATTGCTTGACATTTCATTTGTCACGTACAGTAACCTTGGTCGATTAATGCAAAATGTGAGAACAACGACGGTGACATTTACGGTATCCGAGCACACACGGCGTTAAAACCCAACAGGCGTTCGTTTCGATATGTCGTGAAATATTGGGAGGCGTTGGAAAACAAAAACCCAGAGCAGACACAACACATCGACGGGTCTTGTTCTCCGTCTCTGACATTTGTCCCGACTGCAGCTGTGTTTTCATCCGTTCAACCAGAAAACATCCAGCAGAGATACACACTTACTCTAAACTTCTACATCAGATGGGATTGTAGCTTGTCTTGCTTATTTGGGCGGGTTGGCTAAAGCGACAACTCTAAAATTTGAGGAACAGATGCAGAACAATGACTTTTTGATGTTAAAAGGGTGTGAAAGTACTGTATCTAGAACTAGATCGGATTTTCTGAAGAAATATGAAGAGTGTAAAAGTCACCGCCGAAGATGTGGTTGTTAAAGGTGTCAGGATTTTTTTTTTTTAATTGTATACTGTTGTCTGAGGTCAACTTATGACGTTTTTACATTCAAAAACATCATAATGAATAAGTAATAGGCTATTTTCTGCCCTGGTTTTGAGGCTCTCTCCTGCACGCTTGGATTTTATGGGCGTGCCGTACTTAAGACTTGGAAGTAAACGCTCACGGCTAGGATTGGATAAAATATCCATATTTAACCCTCTGGTGCTCTTCGGTCATTTCTGAGCGGAAAATTTTCTGTTTTGAAATTTAAAAAAAATCACAGCTTCATTTTTTGGTATGTAAACACACCAAAAAATTGGGGTCATGACTCGAGTATGCTAATTGGTCGTACAAAAAAAAGTAGCGTTTATTGTCTTTGGTCATAAATGACCGATAGGAAATGAATGGGAAATCTGCAAAAACACAAACATTCTCTGAATATTTGTGTGTACAATCTACAAATCGGCCAAAATGCTGAAAAAAACTACACAGCAGTAAAGGGGTGACAAGAGTGTGATATTGACACATCCCCTCACACACACACACACACACACACCTATGAAAAACTGAACCTATGAACCACATTTTTAATTTTTAAAAATCACAGCTTCATCAGAATATGAAACTTGGTGACTTTTCTAGCATTAGGAGTCTGTAAACACAAAAAAATTTGGGGTCATTATTCGAGCATGCTAATTGGTCGTAAAAAAAATTACTCCCACTTGTGCTCTTCGGTCAAAAAATCTATTTCTAACAACAACAACAAAAAAATCTAAAACTTTATAATAAATAGTACACACATGGTTGCATGATTTCTTAAATAATTCTAAAAGAGGGCGCTAATCTGCCTTCAAAAAAAATTCTTTTGAAGGCCTAGTCTCTATTTTAACCTGAAATACTGCAATAATAAAAAAATTACAAAATGACAAAATTGTTTTTGTATAATTTTCAATGGCAAAAATATACCATAATTCAAGCTTCCGCTCCCCGCGAGTACACCGTGAGGGATTGTTTTGAAAGTGGCAACCGGAATAATTCGTCCCACAGGGCTCGCAAAACGTCTTTATCAAACAAACACAATGATTTATCTCATCCACCCGCGATTGATTGGAATGTTATTTTTTTATTACTTGGCCCATCCGATCGCTGGATATAAGCGCGAACCGCACACACACACACACACACACACTAAATACATTGCAAACTGCATGATCAAAACTTTTGCGATTGTATTTTTCCTTCAAATATCAAGTCAAGAGAGTGAACAACGCACATCAAGAAGCACAAATAAAGGATTCTCCAGCCTTTGACCTCATGCTAAGGTATGTTCAGTTAGACACGTACACAATCAATAGATCTATAACAATGCAATACTATCACATATAAAAAAACATGTTTTACTCACATCAGTGCGTTGCTTCATTCATTCATGTAATCTCATCCTGTCTGCAAATCCAGTCTCTTGTTTACAAACGAATCCGCGGTTAAATGAAGGAACAAACGCAAAGTCTTCCCCACGTGAGCTGGATATTCATTAAAAATAAAGTTCATCCATGCATTCATAATGTTGGAATCCGAATGAAGATTATGCGGTATGTTTAGAAATGTCATGTTAGTGGCACGAGTCGGTGGGCGGGGCTACAGAATCAGGCGTTGTTCTTCTTCTGTTGAGGCGGTGCTTCACTACACTCTCACGTCATAGCCTGGCACATTCTGAGATCGAGCGTTTGTTGGGCCTGGTGTCAATAAAAGCTTTTCTTTGATTAACAAGGACATTTTCAGATCTGAAACTTACAGGATATTCTTATATTACCATCACCTTTTATATATCGAAAGCTCAAGGGAAAGTTGATTTCTCACTTCATCACCCCTTTAAAGTGTTGCATTTGCAAACACCACTAAAAAGATTGTGGTAATGTTGTGCTTTTTGACATTGTAGTAGTCTCATTGTTATTTGGACATGCATCATGAAAATACCATGGTTTTTGTTGTTTTTTTGGACTAGTAGCTTGGTAATATTGTGGTATCCATTGAAATACACTGGAATACTATATTAATATCATATGAATGTGGTAATCAATCAATTACTTACAAAAAAAGTACCACAATATTACCACAATGTACCCTGGTATTCTTGGAAGTAACTTGGTACTTTACAGTATAATACCATGGTACATACCAAAAAATGTGGTAATTAATAAATATTACAAATAAGCAATATATTTATACAATATATATAAAAACATTATTTATATAAAATGTATGTCATTTATTTTTATAATTTGTTATTTTAATGTATATAACTATAATGTTATATATTATATATATACTGTATATATTATATTTTAAAGGAACACAGCCATTTAAAAAAAAAAAATTCGAAGCCATTCAGCCGATCTCCGGGTCTGGCGGTAGCACTTTTAGCATAGCTTAGCATAGATCATTGAATCTGATTAGACCGTTAGCATCTCACTCAAAAAATGACCAAAGTTTCTATATTTTTCCTATTTAAAACTTGACTCTTCTGTAGCTGATATGGCTAGGAACTATACTCTCATTTCTAGCCCTATCGCCTGCTGATGAGTGAGATGCTAACGGTCTAATCAGATTCAATGATCTATGCTAAGCTATGCTAAAAGTGCAGACCTGGAGATCGGCTGAATGGATTCGAAAACGGTAAAACTCAACTGTTTAACTCTAGAGAAGTTGGGAAATGAGCCTATTTTCAAAAATAGTGGCGTGTAGTCAGCCGATCTCCGGGTCTGGCGGCAGCACTTTTAGCATAGCATAGCATAGATCATGGAATCTGATTAGACTGTTAGCATCTCGCTCATCAGTAAAAGGCGGAATGATGCAGCGGCCAAAAATAGGCTAACTTCCGTCAACATAACCATCGTTACAACCTGCTCACACAGAGAGCGCTGGGGACTATTTTCAGCCGCTGTGTAATATCATTGCGCCACTGCACTCATGGGGCGGCTCACAGCTCTTGATTATTACGCAGGAATGAGAGTATAGTTCCTGCCATATCGGCCTAGAAAATCACAACTTCTCATTTTATTACACGATGGAACTACAGAAGAGTCAAGTTTTAAATAGGAAAAATATTGAAACTCTTTGGTCATCTTTTGAGCGAGATGCTAACGGTCTAATCCGATTCAATGATCTATGCTAAGCTATGCTAAAAGTGCAGACCCGGAGATCGGCTAAAACTCAACTGTTTAACTCTAGGGGAGTCGGAAAATGAGCCTATTTTCAAAAATAGTGGCGTGTTCCTTTAAGACCGCGCTCCAAAGCATTCAAGATTTGTAATGTAATTTTCATGTCCTTGCTCAAAACTTGAATATATGGATCATAACTACTGCATAAATATAATTTAGTACAATAACATTTTTATCCGACACACGAACAGTACCAGAAAGTTAAGTACCATATTGCATCACAATACTTTTCTGTAAGGAATTTACACAACAACTACTTTTGATTTTGTTTATATGCACGAAAGCACTTAAAACACCACCTGACAGGCCTGTGTTATCATCCATCATTTTTTGTATGAATATATTCCATGTTTCTGCTTGTGATATACGAGCTATCATGCGTAAAGGAAACACTATTAATGTGTGTTCCAGTCGGACGCTGCTGTAATGGATCACTTTCACTCGGCGTTGTCTCGACATAACAACAAAGCGCTTTCACAACTCACACAATTAATCAGGGCCATGGTTCATGTTTGTAATGGTCTGGATTTATCTCTGCCATAGCCGTCTGTCAGAAATGAAAATACTGGCTGATGCTCGACAGAAAGAAAAAAAAAAGTGTGCGTTTAGTCTGCATTCATTCGAAGAGAAGGCGGCGAGGATAAAAGAACATATTCCGGCCTTGACTGAAGTCTGTCGATGTGGCATCTCAATATCTGACCGCCAGCTTTTATATTCAGATGAATAGTGTTCATCCGAACCACATGGAGAATATTTGTCCGATGAAAGCCACATTCAGTGTTTTGAACTGTTTATATCGGTTAAAGAGGTTTAGCCAACTCCTTATTGCATGTACAGAATACAAAACTGAAATAAGCCTCTATTTTCAGCTCTAACTGCATAAAATGAAGCTAAAGGCCCGTAGGGTTTGTGAATGAAGACTCCGGAAAGGGCTGGGTGAAGGTCATGTGAAGGTCATTTCCTTCCGCAGGGGGAAGTGACCCGAAACCTCATGAATGAATTTGAGGAACACACAGGAAGAGATCCGATGCCCAGGGCAAAGTCACACTTGCTTGGAATGTAATAAGGAATGAGTCATTAGGAATGAGACGATGAATCTCAAACATCTGCCGGGTTAAATATATATATATATATATATATATGATACACCGATCTGGCATAACATTATGACCACCTTTCTAATATTGTGTTGGTCTCCCTTTTGTTGCCAAAAGAGCCCTTGACCCGTCGAGGCATGGACTACCTTACAGAAAAACCACATGAATTTCACATGTGCTTTTAACATGCTTTTACATGTTAAATTTCACATGTGCAAAATCACATGTACATGTGGTCACGTGTTTTTGCACATGTGAAGTTCATGTGTTTTTTCTGTAAGGGCTCCGCTAGACCCCTGAAGGTGTGCTTTGGTATCTGGCACCAAGATGTTAGCAGCAGCAGATCATTTGGATAATTTGCCTCCATAGATCGGACTTTGATCAGCACATCCCACAGATGCTCGATTGGATTGAGATCTGGGGCATTTGGAGGCCAAGTCGGACCCAGTCGTCTAACCATCACAATTTAGTCCTTGTCAAACGCGCTCAAATCCTTACACTTGCCCAGTTTTCCTGCTTCTAACACATCAACTATGCGATATATTAGGTAGCAAGTGAACATTTTGTCCACAAAGGTGCCGTGATGAAGAGATAATCAGTGTTATTCACTTCACCTGGTCATAATGTTATGCCTGATCGGTGTATATATACACTCTGACATCTCCTGTAGTTCATAACCCACAAGACAAGCAAAAGGAAAACATTTCATATCAAAAAGATTCTTTTTCATTTTATTTTTGGATTTATTTCTAAGGGAAAAAATATATAATTCAATAAATATTATGGCAACATCAACAAAAACAGACATACATGGACTTCAACACACAGAAGGCATTAAAAAAAAAAGTACAGACATCCTACATTGGGAAACATATTGTAGTTTTTTTTTTACAAGCACCTACACATTTCTCAACATTTACACACACCGAAATTTGTAATACTGCCTTATGTGAAAACAAATTTGAGAACTTTCTCTCGGACCCATTAAAAACAAAGAAAAAAAAAAGTGTTTTGCGCAAGTTTAAACAGAAAGTGCAACTATAAACATGCAGCAAAACGAGCTTTTGTTTTGAGAAACTTTAAGCACTACAACAGTGGAACGCGTATTCTCCCACGGCTCTGCAAGGCAATATACCGAGTCGAAACAAATTTGAGTTTTGAAGGAGAAAGAATGAGAATTAATTGTTTTTCCTCAATCCTCTCGTGTGTGTTCAGAAGCAGACTGCATAGTTTAGTAGAGAGAGGAGAGCATTTCTCTTCTTTTAATATGACCTTGAATTTGATTATCATTTGAACAATTGTGCTTAAACGATTTTTCACAGATGTCACAAAAGGCACAAATGTTAAGTAACATTTTACAGCGGACGACGGTTTACAATGAAAAGCTAGTTTTGTGCTTGTTTAACTATCATTCTTATGTGACATTCACATTGACAGAGATGAAATCTTGCTATGATATTGGTTTCTAGTAGGGGAGACCAGGGACAGTTGTAACACCTTGAATTTCTCCAATCAGAAACAATCTAGAGTGATGACACAAGTTATCGGAGTTCTCTACGAAAGATTGTTTTTGAGCTAAAAAATTACTTTTCTTTCTGATGTACTAATGCTAGAAGTCACCAAGTTTCATATCATTCTGATGAAGCTGTGATTTTTTAAATTTCTAAATGCGGTTCATAGGTTCAGTTTTTCATATGTGTGTGTGTATAAGTGTGTGTGTGTGTGTGTGTGTGAGTGGATGTGTCGATATCACACTCTTGATGTTTTAGAGTGTCACCCCTTCACTGCTGTGTACTTTTTTTCAGCATTGTGGCCGATTTGTAGATTGTACACACAAATATTCAGAGAATTTGTGTGTTTTTGCCGATTTCCCATTAATTTCCTATGGTCGGTCATTTATGACCGAAGACAATAAACGCTACTTTTTTTTTACACGACTAATTAGCATGCTCGAATCATGACCCCAATTTTTTTGTGTGTTTACATGCCTAATGCTAGAAAAGTCACCAAGTTTCATATCATTCCGATGAAGCTGTGATTTTTAACATTTCAAAACATAAAATTTTCCGGTCAGAAATGACCGAAGAGCACCAGAGGGTTAATATAAACCATACGTTTTTTTCCTCATTGTTGTCACTACTAGAGCAAGCTCCTGATTGGTTAACGCGGCGCGAATATCTGCAAAAATGTTTCTACTCGCGCGAATCACGCCTCAAACGGCCAATTCGCGTCTTTGCATTGACTTAACATGTAAATCACTCGCGCGAAACGGTCAATCAATTTTGCAACCTGTACATATTCCATAAAACCACTTAAATACATTGTTTCAGCAGTTGACAGATTGAAGTTTATGATATAATAAATTGGTTATTCCAGTATAAATGTTTTTTTGCTAAAAATTGCAAAAGGTGTTACAACGGTCAACTACGCGTTTCTACACAATGATCAATTAGTTTCTTCTTGTTTAGTAAGATTTCAACTGAAATGTGTTTTAAAAACATTTTTTGTGTCTTATATTTTCAAAATTGAGCGGAAATGCTTAAATTAGCATGCTAACTGCATTTTGCATTTCGTTTTGTTCCAGATTTGCATGAAGTTGAAACTGCATTGCAGTGTAAATGTTCTCTGCTGGCCTCAAATCACCAACCCTCATTGCAAATGTATGACTTCCAGATGTCTCTGTCAATGTGAACGCCCCTTCAGGGATAAAACCGAATGCAAATGAATACTAAACGATCAGGTCAATTCTCAAATGTTGTATTCGCGCGGCCTTTAAAGAAGTGTTCTTACAGAACCGTGAAAGAAACTCTCATTGATCCACCAAATACACATCCATCATGCACTCCAGAACGTCAAACATCGAGTCATCCGACTTGAAAACCTTCCAGTTCTTTGGTTTTTTCTTTTTCTGAATCCTAATGAACCGTGATGTGATTATGAGGAGTTCTAGAGAAAACAGTGCGAGTTCAAATATACCAGCGGCGTATCCATGGTGACGGTTTTAGCTGAGCTTAGCATTAGAAAACGAAAACCACACACACAAACTCGTGCTCTTGGTCTACAGAAGAAACAAAACAGACCGAGAAGGATCGAAGGAGGAAGTGATCTGTAACCACAGTGATACACGCTCGTCTCTTCCTCATTTAGACTCGAAAAGAAGGAAGCAAGAGTTCCAAGTGTCCAAATTTCGCCATTATGGAAGTCCTCCTCCCCTTCGCCGTTTGTTGCGCAATCGTTAAATACCAACCGAAACGTGCATCTTTTAAAAATAGCTGTGAACCAAAGCTCAGCGGAACTCTGGACTCAATGGTTATGTGATTCTACTTCCTCCTTCCTTTCCTGTAGCAGAAGGAACCCTCCGGAGAGGAAGCAGTTTCACATCCAGGAGCAGGAAGGAAGGCCTCCCATTGGCCCAGAGGGTGGTGACATCCTCCTGCTGAGTGGATACGTTTAAAAGAGATGGTCGGGGTTTACGTCCAACAAGTGGAACCCTCAGGGACATCGAGTAAACACTCCCGCTCTTTGCTCTTTGTCTATGGAGGCAATTCCAGACCTTTCTTGCTTCCACAGTCCACCCTCACCGTTTCCCAGAATGAATCTTTCCCCCCGGAGACCTTGCGCTACATGACCGTGCAACTCTTTGCTTTGTCTTTGCGCAGGTCTGTTGAAACGGCGGCAAGATCCGGTCGGCTAGGCATGTGCGATATGCGTTTGGTGGCGCGTGCCGATTTGTTGCGCTTGATGTTTTTGTTGTTCTTATTTACACAGGCCAACGTCGCGACGTGGAAAATGTCCCGCACGCTGTTCTCCGACTGCACCGCGGAGCATTCGATATAAGGTGCGGATATCTGCTTAGCCATAGCTGAACCCTAGAAGAGAAAGAAAAGGGACATAATGAGCTTTTAACACTTTAAGACCTAAGGGTATTTTTACAATTAATTTTCCGCCTGGTGTTATTTACTAAAAAAGCTTGTAAAACATCAACCCTGTTGTGCACAGACAATTGACACACCTCTTTTTTTTCAAGACAAGTTGCTCTGTCAGTATATTTGTGTTGCATTGATGTCACCTGAATGTAAAATAAGTTATGGGACCATAAAGACAAATGAAAACATAAAACGGAAATTGAATCACTCAAATATTTATTGAAAACACACACAAATAAATAAAAGCTAAGCATATTTCCTCTGGAAAACAGTTTGTTCAAGTCTTTAGAGTCCTGGAACTCAGGAATAAACATGATAACTTATACAGAACCAAAACTATTTACATTTTTCCAAAAAAAGTCCAGGCGCTTTTGGCCTCTTTGGATTTTGGATATTTACTGGTGCCAAGCCTCAAAACAGTTCCTATCAGGAACTTCTCCTCAAACTTTCTCCTCAAACATTTTTTCCTCAAACTTTCTCCACAAAACTACTAAAAACTGCAGCGCGTCTCTCTCTCTCTATCCTCAACACTAGCCGTGCGTCTCTCTCTCTATCCACAATAACAGAGCTGTGGTTCATGCGTAATGACGCACACCCTCATCCAAAATGGCAGCTAGCATCGCGCAAGCGGCAAAAATGACGGAAAATTTATAAATTATGGACATCAAGTGGATATATCTTGGATGTAAGCGTTTTGATTTATTGCTGAACAACTCCAAAAAGATTCACATGTTCCAGGCTGGATAGAAAACCTTCTGTAGGCTACAAAGACACCAAAGACACCACCGTGATGGCTAGCTTGTTAGCTTTCTGCTGGAAAAAACGGTAAGAAAATCGATAAAAGTTTCATGAAATAATATAGATATTTATCGGAGGTGCCGTGTGACGTCGTGGGCGATGCCGTCGGGCTCTGAGGGTTAATCAGCAACTCAGCTAACAACTCTGTCGTAATTTGTTCATGAAGTGCTACGATTACTGCAAGCAATTAATTAAGTTTAGCTTTGTGCACAGGAAGATTTAGCACTATCACCCAATGCACGGATTAGATTAGGAACCCAATCCATTGCAATGTTGCGGAGCTGCCTTTGCTGCTAAACGTAATTACTGGTAAAGTAATAAGATGGGCGTTAGATAACGAGGCAAATTAAAGATCTGGGGCCGGATTCACAAAACACTCTTAAGAATGAAATTATTAACTGCCAATTTCTTCTTAATTTCTGACTTAAGAAAAAATATAAGAATATTTTGTATTCCCCTAAACATTTTCTTAAAGGGTTAGTTCACCAAAAAATGAAAATTCTGTCATTAATTACTTACCCTCATGTCGTTGGACACCCGTCAGACCTCCGTTCATCTTCAGACACAAATGAAGATATTTTAGTGTAAATCTGATGCTCTGAAAGGCCTCCATTGGCTCAATGCACTTTACACTCTCAAGACCCTTAAAAGACACTAAAGACGTCGTTACAAAGTCCATCTCACTACAGCGGCTCTACAATAACTTTATGAATCGGCGAGAATAGTTTGTGCGCAAAAAAACCCTAAATAACGACCTATATAGTGATGACGATTTCAAAACACAGCCTCATGAAGCTTCGACGCGTTATGAATCAGTGAGTCGACTCATGATTCGGATCGCGTGTCAAACCGCCAAACTGCTGAATCGACTCACTGATTCATAACGCTTCAAAGCTTCATGATGCAGTGTTTTGAAATCGTCATCACTATATAAGTCGTTATTTAGGGTTTTTTTGCGCACAAAAACTATTCTCGCCGATTCATAAAGTTATTGTAGAACCGCTGTAGTGAGATGGACTTTGTAACGACGTCTTTAGTGTCTTTTAAGGGTCTTGAGAGTGTAAAGTGCATTGAGCCAATGGAGGCCTTTCAGAGCATCAGATTTACACTAAAATATCTTCATTTGTGTTCTGAAGATGAACGGAGGTCTGACGGGTGTCCAACGACATGAGGGTAAGTAATTAATGACAGAATTTTAATTTTTGGGTGAACTGACCCTTTAAGAAAATATTTGAGAACTTCTTAAGAATTTTCTCAACACTTAAGAAAATTCTCAAGATAAATTCTAAGAAGTTCGTAACTTCTTTCTTAAGAAGATTTTCGTGAATCCGGCCCCTGAAGTTGAGTGTCTCAATGCCGTCCAACCAAATTGCAGTTTATAAGAGAACCACCCACCTGATCATAGGACACCGGCGTCTGTCTGTGATTGGACAGCTCCACTAAAGTCGTGAGGTCCGTTCTAAGGTCTGACTTGCAACCCACGAGGAGCATCTTTGTGTTGGGACAGAATTCCTGGATCTCTCCTTTCCACTGTGAGGGAAAGACACAAAACCAACACGGAAAGATGAAACCAACTGGCCTTGATCCAGAGGACAAAAGACAAGAACAAGTGTTTCCTGTTCTCATTCTCTTAGCGGATCACGTTCCATCCCATCCCTTTTTTCATTAATCTTCCTTGCTAGAGGTGAGGCACATGCTTCCTGCGGGGGATAAAGCTTGCGCTGTAATGACTGCTTTTCAGGGTGTGTATCCTCCCAACAATGCTACAGGTGATCTGCATTCCTGTCCTTCCCAAACAAAGCATTTTTTTGTGTCGGTGTGGCATTGAATCGCCGGATTTAATCTGGCGGGAGACAGGCGGGTACAACACAGCCATACGATTGTTCACACAGGAACACGGACACCCTACATTCCCTCGTTCCCATGATCCTTTTGTGCTCACCTCTGGCTCCCAGAGGCCTCAGAGTCGCTGGAGACAGCACTAGCTGGGACTCACGTGTAGCCTGATCGTATTTCCGATTCTGCAACCCAGATTTCAACCGTTTTAAGACAAATCGGGCTGAACTTCCACTCACATGGTCTAGTTAATGCCAGCGTAATACTATCAAGGGGGGCCTAATCGAGTGAAACAGAGCCATGGGGCATTTCAGACACCTGACCCCAGGCTGAGAGTCTACAAGAAGACATCCAACCCTACCAAACAAAGGACGACTTTATTTGGATGCAACAAAGAGTGGGCAGATCACAAAGAACAACTTAGACTACTTAAGATAGTCAACTACTTAGACTATAAAACATTTTTCCTTTGTCAACAACATAAAATTAAGGTTGCATGTCTTTTTGGATCCTTAACATCAGATTGGTTGATAGCAATGTTGTTCAATCCCAAAAAACCAAACTCTAATCCTAAATTTTGATGAGTTGATGGGAATGTTCTTCAAGACCCCAACCCCTGTCCTAGAATCTGATTGGTTGATAGCAATGTCATTCAATCCCTGAATCCCAGCTCTAATCCTAAATTCTGATGAGTTGATGGGAATGTTCAAGACCCCAACCCCAGTCCTAGAATCTGATTGGTTGATAGAAATGTCGTTCAATCCCAAAAAACCAAACTCTAATCCTAAATTCTGACGGGTTGATGGGAATGTTCTTCAAGAACAAAACCCCAGTCCTAGAATCTGATTGGTTGATAGCAATGTTGTTCAATCCCTAAAAACCAAACTCTAATCTTAAATTCTGACGGGTTGATGGGAATGTTCTTTAAGACCAAAACCCCAGTCCTAGAATCTGATTGGTTGATAGCAATGTCATTCAATCCCTAAAAACCAAACTCTAATCTTAAATTCTGACGGGTTGATGGGAAAGTTCAAGACCCCAACCCCAGTCCTAGAATCTGATTGGTTGATAGCAATGTTGTCAATCCCTGAATCCCAACTCTAATCCTAAATTCTGACGGGTTGACGGGAAAGTTCAAGACCCCAACCCCAGTCCTAGAATCTGATTGGTTGATAGCAATGTTGTCAATCCCTGAATCCCAACTCTAATCCTAAATTCTGACGGGTTGACGGGAAAGTTCAAGACCCCAACCCCAGTCCTAGAATCTGATTGGTTGATAGCAATGTTGTCAATCCCTGAATCCCAACTCTAATCCTAAATTCTGACGGGTTGACGGGAATGTTCAAGACCCCAACCCCAGTCCTAGAAACTGATTGGTTGGTATCAATATCATTCCAGGAACAACAATGGATATTAATAAAGGAATATCCTAGTCGTTTAGTTCACATTAAGCATCTCAGTTCCTACATTGTGTAAAAATGTTCACCTTCTTTAGGACGCTGTCCAGGGTCTCCGGCCGGCTGATGTCAAAACATATGATGACGGCGTCCGAATCTGGATAGGAGAGCGGCCTGACGTTGTCATAATATGGGGAGCCTGTAACACAAAAAGGTGGATTGGTCAGGAAGAACAAGTTTGCTTGAACATTCGCACGCACAAATAACTAAAGGACAGTGGTTCTGTCTGGAGGGCTGTCAAAATATTACTTAACGTCATTTAACTTTCACTCGGTGACAGTACAGACGGTAATTTGAAAGCATTCATGAATTTTTAAACCACTGAAGCCCCTTTTCAGACACACTGAACATGAAACTTTTACACATAAATGCACGCTTTTGCCTTCCTGGAGGAATGAAAAGGCCTTTAAACAGAACACTTCCAGTTCATTATCACTGGTGCAATGCGGATTAGTTTAGCTTGTGGTAAATTATGATATGATTAACACAAGACTTGCACAAAAAACTCAAAGTATGAGCAATAAAAATACTGATGCTTGCCTTAGCAAACACAGCTAATAACTAGACCCTTGCCAGATGTAGCATTTCCCTCCTGGCTAAAACCGGAGATGTTTTTCTTTGTGAGGACGGTACAATCCAGGATTTACTCTGACAGAACGAAGCATTCCCACCCGCCGCTAACTCTGCCAGACACTGTATGTAAAATCCACACAGGACAAACACATTTATAACGTGCCAGATTCCAGGACAGAAGTGGTGTTTACGAGAGATGGAGGAAAGGGAGGGCTGTTTAGTTTGACAGAATGATAATTCACAGTGCCAGAAGTTTAGTAGAAAAATGTGAAGTTGAAAACACATGCAGCCGCAGGACTTTACAGCTCATATTCCAGCCACAGCTACAGGCCAAAAAACAAGAAAACAACTCGGACAACATTTCACTGTTTCACAAGAGACGCATTTGCTTTCGATTATGGTTTAATCAATTTATTCACTGATTTGTAATGTCAAGTAGTAACTATATCGGTATATCTAGATCTAATTATCAAAGTTATTTTAACACACACACACATGTTGGGTTTTCATGTTTTATGGGGACTTTCCATAGGCGTAATGGTTTTTATACCGTACATACCGTATATATTCTATCCCCCTACACTGCCCCTGCCCCTAAACCTACCCATCACACACACACACACACACACACACACACACACACACACACACACACACACACACACACACACACACACACACAGCCCCTAAACCTACCCATCACAGGAGACATTCTGCATTTTTACATTTTCAAAAAACATCACTTAGTCTGATTTATAAGATGTTTTCCTCATGGGGACCTAAAAATGTCCCCACAAGGATGAGGATTTCGGATATTGCCATCTTTGTGGGGACATTTTGTCCCCATAACGTAGGGATTACCAGTCCACACACACACACACACACACACACACACACACACACACACACACACACATCT
Organism: Gobio gobio; assembly: GCF_949357685.1. NCBI lineage: Eukaryota > Metazoa > Chordata > Actinopteri > Cypriniformes > Gobionidae > Gobio > Gobio gobio. The sequence continues at coordinate 39,353,267 of NC_137120.1, forward strand.
AAACAGCTCACTAAACACATAATTTTATTTCTCTGTCCAGTGCACACATAAATCCAAACCCTGCTGAGTGTGTATCTGTATCTGTGTAAGTAATAGCTAACTGCAGTGACACACACACTTGTGGGAAACCATAGCTATAACAGCACACACTACATTCCTTAATACACACACACACACACACACACACACACACACACACACACACACAAGTGTGTATGTGTGTGAGGGATACTGACAGCTGATGGACTCAAATGCTTCTCTAAACATGTGGTAACTACGACCATGTAAAAGCACACGCATACACACACACACACACACACACACACACTTGGCCGTTGGCGTTTTTTTTGGCTTAGATCCCTCACTGTCTTCTTGATCTACATCAAAACAAAGCAATAAACAGACACAATTCTCCAACTCTGCAAAGTAAATATAAACCATATACAAAATCCCAACTATTACAAGCTTTTCTGTACTACAAGTACTCCACATCAGTTCCTCCTGAATTTAATTTCCTCCTTGACTAACAAGGTAAGAATCATTTCAGAGAACATAACGGCACTTTTTTTCCCCCGACGGCCCACCACACAATAGCCGCTTTGTGGAGTACGAGAGCAAACCTTTCCTCACAGGAATGTGAGGCATGTGGGCCTAAATCGCAGAGGTTAGAAATATGATCCGACCGACAATAGCTGACCAGCTTTGAGGAGAGGGTCTGAGAGAGCCTGTCCCGGCAGGAGCCCATTCAAATGATCCCGGGAACGTTTTTGTTTTCGGGGGTTAGTTGATAATGAGGTCTCCTCTTGCTGATAACGGTCAAGGGTTGGATTAAGGAGGTTAGATAACATCTTAGGTCAAGACTTTGAAAAAACATGCAATGGCTGAATGATACTCATTTACAAAATAAAATTAAGTGCAAAGAATGTAAAACAATATCAAACAAACACTTTACTTAGATTCATTTATGATTTAACTTCCAAATGCAACCCTCAAACGCTTTTTTTTTTTAGCTCTAAAGACAACATGAAAATCAATGTACCTTCTTAATAATGTCCCTGGTGTAACTCTGCAGCTTGTTTTCATTGTTTTTTCGAAATTAAACTAGATTTGTATATTTGTAATCGCAAAAAAAAGTTATATTTTTGTAATTTTTTTGTAAATGTAAAGACCTCTTCATACCAAAATTGAAATAATAAGCCTCAGGCTGAGGTAAAAATGTGCTGCCATTCTGGATAATGGAAGAATAGCACGCAGGAGAAAAGTTTTACCAATAAAAACATAAAATCGAGTAATATTTGCTCATGGTTTAACTGAATCATCAAAGGTCACCAGCAAGACATTAGTCAATAAAGGTAGATTAAATGCATAAAAATATTTGTTTTATTTAACATTTATATATTTGAGGTTTGCATAGTACTCCGATTTTGCATTTGACTGATTTTATTCATTTTGAGGAGTACAGAATCTTTATTGTGCAAGTGAGATGAATAAATTAGTAGTCTAGAACTACAATAACACATTTACACACACGCCTCTGCACTTACTCTCGATTTTTCTCAACATGAGGACAGGAGAGCTGTCAGTCAAATAAATGTGCAAAAGTAACTTGTGTTACTTTTTTGAAAAAGTAACTCAGATATTTTGTCGTAAATTTGAAAAGTAATGCGTTACTTTACTAGTTACTTGAAAAAGTAATCTGATTACGTAACTCAAGTTACTTGTAATGCGTTACCCCCAACACTGCGCGAGTGATGCGAAAAACAAAGTTATCCCGCGAGTAACAGGATGCGAATATATCCCTCTAGGATATTCAACTAGTAGAGATTCTCGACCATAAATGGCCACTTTTCAAGATCCAATCAAATCTCAATGAATACCAAACTATTTCCCAATAGCCGATTTCAGTGTAAAATACATCACATTGCAGAGTTTCTATGCGTTAGGCAAGTCCTTACTGTGCGTTCACACCAGACGCGACTTGGCAAATAAATCGTGCTATTCGCGCGTAGCTGGACACTTGAACATTGAGTTTACTCGCTTCATTCACGCTTGACATTTACTTCACAACAGACGGGAAATCGCGTCATGGGAGGAGCTTCTGCCAGCAGCTCGTCTCGTTACAAAATGGCTGACATGGATTGTTTTAAAATACGGCGAATAAGCTCAATTTACCGGCTTTAGCTAGCTTGTACTCAATAGGGTGAATTTCAGGGTGATTGGGACACTTTTTCCAAGTCATTTCAATGACAAAAAGTGTCCCAATCACCCTGAAATCACCCTATGTAGAGCTCAAATTGAGTAAAGAGCGTTTTTTACAACTTACCAGATTGTCCAACTCACTCACTTTCTTCCAAGCAAGATCCTTTTTATCCCTGTTTCTATAAAAGTATGAAGATGTATCGTACAGCTCCGGGTATCCGCATATGATTTTGTCACTGTTGTCACTACTAGAGCAAGCTCCAGATTGGTAAACGCGGTGCCAATCAGGATCAGAATCGCCTCAGTCGCGTCTTTGCATTGACTTAACATGTAAATCACTCGCGCGAAACGCTTCATTCGTTTCTGGTGTGAACGCCCCATTAGGCTTAGAGATTCACATTACATTTTTGCAAAGAAGTATCCATTCCAGCTTTCAGCAATCTGATCAAACATTTCAGCTGACATCTCACAAGGTCACCCAACCAAAGTTGCAAATTCAAAGACGCCATCCAATCGAAGTGTGTCATGACCGTGTATCTTTCACCGGCCCTAGGGGAGCAAAGAGATAGGACGCTTGAGGAACAATGGACTGAATGTGGCGCTTATCTGAAACAATATGCTTATTGCAAAAATGTACAACTCACAAAGGAACAAAACAATCCCAGAGCAGTGTGTGTATATATTGATTGACCATGGTCTGACTGGTGGATAAGGAACCTTTGAGACAGGCATGTCAAGATCCTGGCTTCATATCGGCAGGGGGTTTCTGGTCAATAAGTGTCTGGAAGAGCCGAGATGGGGGAAGGGGTCCGATTCCACAGAGGATCGGCTATTAGGGGATATACACACGCATGCTCATGGCCATCGAGAAGATCAGAGAGCACTCGGTCCCTCGTCTCCGGTGGTAGTGTTATCCTGACTTGGCTTCTTGTGTGTCGTATAACACACAATACATGCACATACACAATTGGGTTTCAGATTTAGAATGAGCCCTAGGATCAATATACTCAAGGAACCCAACATTCGTGCAGTGGACTGACAACAGCACTTTGAAATGGTGACAAAAGATTGTTCTGTTTTTCATAGCTGTGAACGGGAATCGTTTTAAAGGGTTAGTTCATCCAAAAATGAAAATTCTGTCATTAATTCCTCACCCTCATGTCGTTCGACACCCGTCAGACCTCCGTTCATCTCCGGAACACAAATGAAGATATTTTTGTTGAAAGCTGATGCTGAGAAAGGCTTCAGATAGGCCTCCATTGGCATTCAGTACATTCACACTCACAAGACCCATAAAAGGCACTTAAAACATCATTACAAAGTCCATCTCACCACAGTGACTCTACAATAATTTTACGATGCGACGACAATAGTTTTTGTGCGCAAAAAATCTAAATAACACCTTTATCCAACTTGTTCTTGTCTTCCGTGTGTGTCTCCACGACGCATGCGCGAGAATATGACGCAGATCCGGCGTTCGGACACATGACCCAGAAGAGATTTGTTTACGAGCAGAGGAAGACGCGCGTGTCTAAGCTGTTGAATTCTACATTGATCGCGCTTTAGGTCTCGGCGTAGTGCTCAAAATGGGGTTAAAGTGTGCATTTCATGGATTCCCGAACGCCGGCGCTACGTCATATTCTCGCGCATGCGTTGTGGAGGCACACACGGAAGACGTTTTTAGTGCCTTTTATGGGTCTTGTGAGTGTAAATGTACTGAATGCCAATGGAGGCCTATCTGAAGCCTTTCTCAGCCATCAGCTTTCAACTAAAATATCTTCATTTGTGTTCCGAAGATGAACGGAGGTCTGACGGGTGTCGAACGACATGAGGGTGAGGAATTAATGACGGAATTTTCATTTTTGGGTGAACTAACCCTTTAACAAACACAAGAATGGACAACAGTCCGTTCACACCGAACGCAAATTGAGCATCTGGAGCGAGTGATTTCCATCATGTCAATGTAAAGACGCCTCATTCGCACCTCATTCGCACGCCCGGGTTGGAAAATCTAAACTTTGGCGTCTATTCGCGTCGCATTAACCAATCAGGAGCCTGCTTGCTGCGGTCACGTGGTGAAGTGACAAGTCAATAGCAGATGAGAAACCCACATAATTTAAAAATACTACTGTTTATTGTGTCACAAGATGCAGTTTTAAGACTTTTTCAGGTGAGAATGTAGTTGTTTAAAGCTCAAATCTGTGGTTTATTTATAAAGAGAGCGCCTATTTAAAAAATTTAATCTTGTGTTTTTGGAGTTGTGAGCTCCAGTGGATCAGCGGTGCTCAGCGCTCATTAACCCCGGCGAGAGCAGCCTTTCCTCGGCCAGTCCTTCTGCCGTCTGCCGCTGGCTCTGATGGCCTGTAGTGGTTAAACATGACATATAATTCGTCTTGTGTAGATCTAACGGCCGATCTTTGCTCTCATGAATCGATCATTTGTTGCCTACAAAATCGTTTTGACTGAGGGCAAAGAGAAGTTTCATAACTTAATTTTTTTTAGGATATTTAACTTTACCGTTGTACTAGCGCCAACTTTGTGTGACTGAATTGTTAGCTTTATTTATTGTATAGCTTCTTATACCTTTTACTTTTATAATGGCTATTATTAAATCACACATAAACTGACATTTAACAAAAAGAGACTGGGTTGTATTTTATGTCATATTTCATTTTATTACAGTGATAATCATATACATGCTCATATTAATGCGTTTAATATTTGTTTTTAAATGTAAACGAAAAGAGGCATGGTTGCGTTTAATATTTGTTTTTAAATGTAAACGAAAAGAGGCATGGTTGCGTTTTATATTTCGTTTGTTATAAATATACATGCAGTGAAGATAATCAAGATGTGCGTTGCCTGAACCACATTTGTGTGGCTATTAATGTTTAATATTATTTTTTTATGAAAATGAAAAGAGGCAGAGTGGTGTTTTATGAAAGGGGTTTTCAAACCTCAATTTCAGAGAATAAAAAAACGAAGCAAATCGAAGGATCTTTCTTGCCGTATACATACTTCCAGAATTGTATATGTTTGCTTTGTATCTTTCTAGTGAGTTTTTCTCACTATAGTCCTTTATCTCGCTCTCTGCGGTTGTAAGGCGGTTTTCTTAACACAGTCTGTGAGCGGCTTACACACATTTATGGCGAAAGTTGCTTATACAAATCATTTTTAATTGTACATCCAATATGTATTCATAATGTATTCATAACACTTACTATTTATCTAACAGTTTAATTGTTTTTTCATACATAAAAATACATAAATGAATTTTAGGAAGGGGGTTCCTCATAAAGGTTCATCATATTTGGGGGTCCTTGGCATCATAAAGTTTGAAAACCCCTGTTTTGTGACATATTTCTCCTGGAGCGCCTTGAACGCACGTCTATTTTGCTTCAAACGCTCAATTTATACACAGCAAAATGGGCGCAGCAAAGTGGATTCGAAATGTTCAAGCATCCAACTAGACGTGAATTTGACGCTCTATTCTCGTTCGGTGTGAACGCAGCATAAAAGATGTTGAGCTCAATCAAAACTAAAACACATTTGTATTCCCCTCTTTTGTACTCGACACAAAAACCCTTGGTCGTACGTTCTCGAAAGCGAACTGTTTGCATTCGGGACGCTTGTATTCTACTGTATCAATGGGTCCATGGCGGATCAGTGACGGATATTGCCAGCTGAATGGTGAATGGGGTCGTGACTCAACAGCTGATTTGTGGACAATGACAGGAGCAGCCTGTATCTTGGTTGATGGGGGTGGCAGCTGTTGGAAACAAAGCAACAAAAAGAGGAGATGCCAAGAAACTATCCGTTCTAGGAGCAACCCCCGAATTCATCGACTATTCAGAAACACTCAAAGAAATAAATGTAAGATTATATGAGGGCAAACACACAAGGTTGCCTAGTCCGCATCTTTCTCTCATTACCAGGAATGTGCTCAGGTGGGTTTGGAACTTGTTAAATCCTGGACTTTTTTTTGAGAGGAAAGACCGCACACACACTGGGGAGACCTTGGAGCTTGGCTCTGACACAATAACTTACACCGTAATGAACAGCAGACTGGAAGCCTGACACAAGCAACTAACTACATATCCAAACGTCAGTACCAGACATCTGTCAGCCCAACACACCTACATCACAAACCAAACATTGAATTATCAGATATAGCTCTAGTTTGAGCTTTAAAATTAAAAAAAATTCAGGATTTCAGTAAAAAATCCCGGTTTCACAAACAGGGCTTAGATTAAGCCAGGGTTATGCCTTAGGTTAATTTTTATAAACATGCCTTAGAAAAAAAAAAACATTGCTGTGCATCTTGAGACAAAACAATGGCACTGGTAAAGTTGTTAAACCAGCTCAATAACGCATTTCTAGGACTAGGCTTAAGCTTGTCTGTGAAACCGGAGGTAGATTTAGCACTTGGCTCAAAATATAGGCAAGTACTTCTAATTTAGGACAGACTCTGATTCTGGATTGAGCACATGACTCCAAATGTTGGATTTTTCTCTCAAGATTGTAGCACATTCCTCTAGTTTAGGCAATAGCTCAAAACGTCACATTTAGATTTATAATATAGATTCACATTTAACACGATTCATATTCAGAAAATGTGCTCAGTTCTCTAGATCTGATTCTACTATGCAATACATGCTGTACCTACCTACATCACAAACCAAACTCAACCACAACACATTGAATTATCATCAGATATAGCTTTAGTTTGAGCTTTAAAATGACTCAAATTTTTCTGAATTTAAGTAAAAACTCCCGGTTTCACAAACAGGGCTTAGATTAAGCCAGGGTTACGCCTTAGGTTAACTAGGACATTTTATAAACATGCCTTAGAAAAAAAAACATTACTGCTGTGCATCTTGAGACAAAACAATGGCACTGGTAAAGTTGTTTTCAGTTAAACCAGCTCAATAACGCATTTCTACGACTAGGCTTAAGCTTGTCTGTGAAACCGGAGGTAGATTTAGCACTTGGCTCAAAATATAGGCAAGTACTTCTAATTTAGGACAGACTCACTGCAAAAAATGCTCTTCTTACTTAGTAATTTTGTCTTGTTTCTAGTCTAAATATCTAAAAAATTCTTAATTCAAGATGCATTTACTAGATAAGATATTTGTTCTTGTTTTCTTGAAAATTAAATCTAAATGAAGTGAGTTTTTGCTTAAAACAAGTAAAATGATCTGCCAATAGGATGTTTCTGATTGAAATCTTGTTTCGATCCCAAACAGAAATAAGATTTTTTTGACAGATAATTTTGCTTGTTTTAAGCAAAAACTCACTTCATTTTGATTTTTTTCCCCCAGAAAACAGGAAAAAAATATCTTAAGTCATTTTACTTATCTAGTAAATGCATCATGATTTAAGAATTTTTAGATATTTGGACTGGAAACAAGAAAAAAATACTAAGTAAGAAGAGCATTTTTTGCAGTGCTCTGATTCTGGATTGAGCACATGACTCCAGATGTTGGATTTTTCTCTCAAGATTGTAGCACATTCCTCTAGTTTTTAGGGAATAGCTCAAAACGTCACATTTAGATTTATAATATAGATTAGCACGATTCATATTCAGAAAATTCGCTCAGTTCTCTAGATCTGATTCTACTATGCGATACTAGCATGAATGTCCTTTTTTTTTGCCAAGGCTGGTTTGGTGCTGGGCTAGCTAATGAACTAGCATAGCCATGCGGTTCACAAGCCTAGACTCTAGCATACCAGCTTGCAAAACACAACATAAGCTAGTGACCAGCTGGGCTAGCCTTTCAGCAGGTCAGATTGGCACATGGTTCTTGATTTAGGAAAGTACTGGCCACATGGTTTTGGATGCAAGAACGGACTCTAAATTTGCACATGGCTGATTTGGTGTTGGTCGACCCTCACCAGGCTGCAAAATCTACAGTGGCTGGTAAAGTTGATCCTGAAGAAGAAGCTTGGTGGCTTTATTTCAGACCACACACACCGCACCACACAACTTAAAGGTTCAAATCAGGTCTGAATGCAGTTTACCCCAGATCATAGCTAAGCTCCAAAGAGGCCAGCGTCTGGCTGGATGCTTTACAGGGCCTGTGATTACCTCCAGACATCAGGTCTGATCTCTCCTGGGCACAAGCTCTGGAAGCGCACCAACACCCTCCATTCAGACGGACCCTTCTCTAATTTTCGTTTTGTTAAACGTGTGAATTGCAGCACGACCCCAGCTGTGGCAGCAGTTTTAGTTTCATTTGTTTAAAACATCACGTTCCCCGTGATGCCATCCTAACATTCCTTAAAAGTGAGGTGTCCATGGATCATATTCCACAGATGGGTGGGGTGAGAGTGTATTAGCAGGGTGTGTGTGTGTGTGTGTGTGTGTGTGTGAGAGAGAGTAAACGCTTGGCAGGCTGTCGTACTGACTCAACAACCAAGAATCGCTCAGCCGTTCAGAATAAGAAAGAAAAGCTATTAAACAAATCCAGATTTCTCTCCAGGCGTAAACGTAAGCGCTAACAATCACATCAACACACTGATGCATCAAAATGATGAAATGTTCACCGGCTTTATAAAGAGACACAACAAGTCTGGACATGTCTCGAACCAACATCTCGTAAAATTAACTAAATGGACATAAAAACACAACTTCTGAGGGGAATACGATCACAGCAGAGGGCAAAAATTGTAAAAAGGCCAAACAATTTTCAAGGTATTATTGCATATTTACTCTGTGTATCAATATTGCTGTGGTCTTTAAAGGATGTCTGCGATGCTACTAAATGTAATCCGAAAAATTATTGTTTGATCTCAAGCACATTTGTCACCGTCATTTTTTCAGGTTTCTCAAAAAACTGAACCTATAATTGAATATATGCTATTTATTGATAATGTCACTCAAAAAGGTTATGACAGAAGATGACTATTGACATACTAATAACAAACGATATATTAACTTGCGCAACTAAAATTAAACAAGCTAAAGTTCAGCATTAATACAAGGATATGGTAATATATGCATATTATTATAGGCCAGGCTTAACACACAACACTCAATTTGATCAAATACAGGATGTAAACCTGCTCTGGTATTCACCAAAGGGTCTTGAGAAGGGTTGAAGCAACATATATTCGCACTTTATAATGTTTGTAATGGTACAGGACTAAACCTGATTTAAGACTCACCTGAGGTGTCCCACAGGCTGAGCTCTATTCTCTGCTTGTCAATCTCAAAACTTGCTGTGTAATTCTCAAACACAGTGGGCACGTAATTCTAGGATAGAGAAACATGGGAGAAATGTGTGAATATGACCATTTAAACGCAATGGAAATGAAAGCGCACGCTCAAATCCAAGTTGCGCACCCGCTGGATTTTACGCATCTCACCTCTGGGAAACAGTCCTTGGCAAAAACGTGGAGCAGAGCGGTTTTCCCACACTGGCTATCCCCCACGACCACGATCTTACATTTGAGGCTCTGACTCGGATCCATTCCGGGCTGAAGGGACAGTTTCTGTATAGATCTTCTCTCCTTCATTGATTGTCTTTACGCGCAAGTCCGCGGAGGAGCTCACCGTAGAAGACGCACAGCTTTCTGTAATCTCTCTGGAAAGGTGCGGGTTCCCTCAGTCCGTGTCCTGATCTCTCTCTCTCTCCCTCTCTTCCTCTTTCTCGCTCTCCTGCAGGGATATACATCAACTGCTTGAACTACACTTTTTGGGTATGTGCCGTGTTTTATACGCGCCTGGTAAACCAATGGCTGTCCTTGAGGACGTCCTGAGATCCTCCCCTTTCCTTCAGCAGGGAGAGGGAAAGAGCGCGCCCTGCAGGCCTGAAGAAGTAGGACTTTACTTGTGCTGATCCCCAATGACAAAAATGCTTGATTTTTAGCAAGTTCTCATTCGCTTCGGTACTATTTTCACAAGCAAGGTGTGCATTTTCAAAACTCTTAGTAGCCTACTAATATCAGAACATCTCAAAAGTGCACTTTTTTTTAAACATTTCAGCATATTTTCAATTGTGTGAGAACAACACACAAAACCCCAACGTATCCTTTTCACTACACTCTAAAAAATGCTGGGTTAAAAATAATCTAAATTGGGTTGAAAATGGACTAACCCAGTAATTGGGTTGTTTTAACCCAGCGATTGGGTTGTTTTAACCCAGCGATTGAGTTGTTTTAACCCAGCGATTGAGTTGTTTTAACCCATAAATTGGGTTGTTTTAACCCAGCGATTGGGTTGTTTTAACCCAGCGATTGAGTTGTTTTAACCCATAAATTGGGTTGTTTTAACCCAGAAATTGGGTTGTTTTAACCCAGCGATTAGGTTGTTTTTACCCAGAAATTGGGTTGTTTTAACCCAGAAATTGGGTTGTTTTAACCCAGCGATTAGGTTGTTTTAACCCAGAAATTGGGTTGTTTTAACCCAGCAATTGAGTTGTTTTAACCCATAAATTGGGTTGTTTTAACCCAGCGATTGGGTTGTTTTAACCCAGCGATTGAGTTGTTTTAACCCAGCGATTGAGTTGTTTTAACCCATAAATTGGGTTGTTTTAACCCAGCGATTGGGTTGTTTTAACCCAGCGATTGAGTTGTTTTAACCCATAAATTGGGTTGTTTTAACCCAGCGATTAGGTTGTTTTTACCCAGAAATTGGGTTGTTTTAACCCAGAAATTGGGTTGTTTTAACCCAGCGATTAGGTTGTTTTTACCCAGAAATTGGGTTGTTTTAACCCAGAAATTGGGTTGTTTTAACCCAGAAATTGGGTTGTTTTAACCCAGCGATTAGGTTGTTTTAACCCAGAAATTGGGTTGTTTTAAGCAAACATTTAACCCAACCGCTGGGTTAAAACAACCCAATTGCTGGGTTAGTACATTTTCAACCCAACTTGGGTTATTATTAACCCAGCATTTTTTAGAGTGTACACAAAATACGTGTTTCATCTTTATAAATCTTTCATTCACAATAAGTGCCTTTCATAAAGCTCTTACTTTTGATTTGCATCTTCTCGTTCAGTTTAATACACTCAAAAAATGCTGGGTTAAAAATAACCTTAGTTGGGTTGAAAATGGACTAACCCAGCAATTGAGTTGTTTTAACCCAGCAATTGAGTTGTTTTAACCCAGAAATTGGGTTGTTTTAACCCAGCGATTGGGTTGTTTTAACCCAGAAATTGGGTTGTTTTAACCCATCGATTGGGTTGTTTTAACCCAGCGATTGGGTTGTTTTAATCCAGAAATTTAGTTGTTTTAACCCAGAAATTGGGTTGTTTTAACCCAGCGATTGGGTTGTTTTAACCCAGCGATTGGGTTGTTTTAACCCAGAAATTGGGTTGTTTTAACCCAGCGATTGGGTTGTTTAACCCAGAAATTGGGTTGTTTTAAGCAAACATTTAACCCAACCACTGGGTTAAAACAACCCAATTGCTGGGTTAGTCCATTTTCAACCCAACTTGGGTTATTTTTAACCCAGCATTTTTTAGAGTGTACACAAAATACGTGTTTCATCTTTATAAATGTTTCATTCACAGTAAGTGCCTTTCATAAAGCTCTTACTTTTGATTTGCATCTTCTCGTTCAGTTTAATACACTCAAAAAATGCTGGATTAACAATAACCCAAGTTGGGTTGAAAATGGACAAAACCAGCAATTGGGTTGTTTTAACCTAGCGGTTGGGTTCAATGTTTGCTTAAAACAACCCAAATTCTGGGTTAGTCCATTTTCAACCCAACTTGGGTTATTTTTAACACAGCATTTTTTAGAGTGTACATTTGTCTATTGTTTAATCCACTGATCTTAATGGTTAATCAATGAATCCTTTAGTAAACCAATCAATTTCTATAGATATTGATTATATAGAAATAGTTTCTACTTTGTTTGCAATTTCCGATAGGGATAACCTTATGGAATTAATTCATAATTTTTTTTACATTATAAGCGTGGGTGGCCTTGTAAGCTTATGGGGACAAAATGTTCCTATAAAGATGGCAATCTCCTAAACCCTTGTCCTTGCGGGGACATTTTTTGGTCCCCATGAGGAAAAAAGCTTATAAAAAAATCACATAGTATTAAAAATGCAGAAAGCTTTGTTTGATGGGTAGGTTTAGTGTAAGGGGAAAGAATATACAGTATAGAAATCATTACGACTCTGTATACACTGTGTGTGTGTGTGTGTGTGTGTGTGTGTGTGTGTGTGTGTGTGTGTGTGTCTGTGTGTGTGTGTGTGTGTGTGTGTGTCTGTGTGTGTCTGTGTGTGTCTGTGTGTGTCTGTGTGTGTCTGTGTGTGTCTGTGTGTGTCTGTGTGTGTCTGTGTGTGTCTGTGTGTGTGTGTCTGTGTGTGTCTGTGTGTGTCTGTGTGTGTCTGTGTGTGTCTGTGTGTAGAGTAGAATAGGGATGCATAAGAGATTGTAACGTACTGCTCCAAGAGACCAGGGTTGAGAATCCAAACGCAGCTTTAATGAAAGGGTAATCCACACTCGTCGTCAACAAACAGGCAAGAGATCATAAAAGGTAATAAGTCCAATCAGCCAAACAAGACAGAAGAGACGGGCAAACGGGTAATACACGGAACAGGCAAGAAATCCAGAACCAAGAGGCAAGAACCCAGGGAAACCGCTCAGAAATGCAGTTGTTAACA
>NC_137120.1:39371083-39388583 GCF_949357685.1 Gobio gobio
CTCATACTGTTATTTGTTTGTTTATACTGCGTGTTCATTGACTCGTGTTTAGTGATAATGGCTGATTGTCGTGGTTATTCTGCGACGCGGAGTGACAGTAAAATGGCCCTTTTCTTCTTAAATTGCTTTCTGCTTCACAGATCTTTCTGTCAATAGTCGTTCAGGCAGACACGCTGACATTTTCCTCCGACTAACACCGCTCAAATCCTACTCGCTTAAACCGAAGATTAATTTTCCGCAAGTGGAGGTGTGTGTGTGTGTGTGTGAGAGAGAGAGAGAGAGAGAGAGAGAGAGAGAGAGAGAGAGAGAGAGAGAGAGAGAGAGAGAGAGAGAGAGAGAGAGAGAGAGAGAGAGAGAGAGAGAGAGAGAGAGATAACTGCGATGAGCGGAATTGAGGAGAATTTCAAACGTACATCATTGAGCGACAAGTTAATACACACAACATGATACTGAAAGAGAGAACTGCGGGAAAGACGTTGCCATTTGACATTTCCCCTGAGCAAGACCCTCAAACACACACACACACACACACACACACACACACACACACACACACTTGTTGGGGTCGGTCAACTTTAAAAGGTGTCGGCTTGCACTGGGAATGGGAAACAGATCTTATCACTTCAGAGGTTTGTGGGCCGTCCAGTCTTAAACGTACAGAATTAGAAACATGAGATCAAAACTGACACCATTTACTTTCTACACACGTAGGCTATAACAGTAATACGTCTCATTTAATTTTCCACTGAATTTTACCTCAGAAAAATGTCTCATTACGTCCCAAACGGAAGTTAATGCTGTTCCGCTTCATATTGTCAAGACAGAAAATATAATGAAGAAAAATTCTATATACTTTACATCCACTTTAAATGAACATTTATGGGTATTACTATAGGCTACTATATGATATGATCTGCTTTTGCATTTGTTTGTGTTTTTACGGAGTGTGTAGTAATTCTCCTGTGACTGTGGAATGAACCAGAGGCATTTCACAATTATTCCACTTGTCAGTCACAGGGTAGGAACAAAAGACCAAAACCGGTCCCTACGCTCAGTTTTAAATCTGTCCTCAGAGGCTGAACTGTTCATTTAAAGGTCATTAACATGAAGCCAAGTTTGGTCAAGACATTATAAATAAGTGAACACTGCTGTAAAAACCTGTCTAATGAAATTAAACACAACGTGTCTGCTTGACATATGAGTAACTCTCAAAATCCCCCAGGGTGAATGAAGTAAATAGCTAACAATAACTAGGCCTACAGTTTATCCCTGGAAAGACAGGTGCAGTTTATTAAAACATGTATTTGCATACTCAAATTGTACACAAACTGGACTGAAGAATTTGTTCACAAACCGGACAGATGATTTGTTCACAAACTGGACAGGGCGATTCGTTCACAAACTGGACAGACGATTCGTTCACAAACTGGACAGGGCGATTCGTTCACAAACTGGACAGACGATTCGTTCACAAACTGGACAGGGCGATTCGTTCACAAACTGGACAGACGATTCGTTCACAAACTGGACAGGGCGATTCGTTCACAAACTGGACAGACAATTCGTTTGCAAACTGGACAGACGATTCGTTTGCAAACTGGACAGACGATTCATTCACAAACTGGACTGAAGAATTTGTTCACAAACTGGACAGAACAATTCATTCACAAACTGGACAGGACGATTTGTTCACAAACTGGACAGATGATTCGTTCACAAACTGGACAGACGACTCGTTCACAAACTGGACAGAACAATTTGTTCGCAAACTGGACAGACGACTGGTTCACAAACTGGAGAGACGATTCGTTCGCAAACTGGAGAGATGATTCGTTCGCAAACTGGACAGACGACTCGTTCACAAACTGGACAGACGACTCGTTCACAAACTGGACAGACGATTCGTTCACAAACTGGACAGACGATTCATTCACAAACTGAGCAGGGTGATTCGTTCACAAACTGGACAGACGATTCGTTCACAAAATGGACAGACAATTCATTCACAAACTGGACAGATGATTCGTTCATAAACTGGACAGACGATTCATTCACAAACTGGACAGACGATTCATTCACAAACCGGACAGACAATTCGTTCACAAACCGGACAGGACAATTCGTTCACAAACTGGACAGACGATTCGTTCACAAACCGGACAGACAATTCGTTCACAAACCGGACAGGACAATTCGTTCACAAACTGGACAGACGATTCGTTCACAAACTGGATAGATGATTTGTTCACAAACTGGACAGGACGATTCGTTCACAAACTGGACGGGACAATTCGTTCACAACCTGGACAGAAGATTCGTTCAAAAACTGAAAAGATGATTTGTTCACAAACTGGACAGGCGATTTGTTCACAAACTGGACAGACGATTCATTCACAAACTGGACAGACGATTCATTCACAAACTGGACAGACGATTTGTTTGCAAACTGAACAGACGATTCATGTCCAGACGATTCAAACTGGACAAACAATTAGTTAAAAAACTGAACAGATGATTCGTTCACAAACTGGACAGACGATTAATTCGCAAACTGGACAGAAATTTTTTTTTACAAACTGGACAGACAATTCGTTCAAAAACTCAGCAGATGGTTCCTTCACAAACTGAATAGAACGATTCGTTCACAAACTGGACACAAATCACACTGAACCAATTGTTCACAAATCAGACTGAACAATTCAATCATTTATCTGACTGAACAATTTGGACACAAATCAGACAGAATTAATCGTTTCTTAATCAGACTGAATCATCCATTCACAGATTAGACTAAACGATTTGTCCAGTCATCATTTACTCACCCTCAAACCTGTTTGAGTTTCTTTCTTCTGTTGAACACAAAAGACGATATTTTGAAGAATGTTGGTAACAGTTGATGACACCCATTGAATTCCATAGTATTATTTTCCCTATTAAGGAAGTCAAAGGGTGCCATCTGGTTACATTCTTCAAAATATCATCTTTTGTGTTCAGCAGAAGAAACTCATACAGGTTTGGAACAACTTGAGGGAGAGTAAATGATAACAAAATAACATTTTGGGGTGGACTATTCACATATCAGACTGAACAAATCTTTGTCAATTGACCAATCTGATCAACTCCCTGAGAGAAATTAAGTATTTTAACTTCCCAAAAATGATACACTTCACTTCAAGTCTAAATAAAACCATCAGGATTAAAGTGCTTAATCGGTCTCTGTTAGCGTCTGGTTTGTGCAAGTTCCCCGAGATGGTCTACATATGTAGTTTTTGACTCTTTTGATCCACAAAACGTGACAAGCTGATTGGAGACTTCATACAGTGCTTGTGCGATGAGTCCCATAATTCCCTGGGTGTGGAGGGTAGTGACAGAGGAGAAAGTCTTTTGTGGTAAATCTATCCCTGAGGTCTTTGATGTGGAGTCGAGGATGTGCTGTTTGTCAGTCACAACAATAAGAGCCAAATCTCATTACCGGCCCATTCAGATCTCACTGTAGAAAGTCAACTGCATCAAACCGCCGTTTATTGGCCCAGCATTTCCTCCACAAATATGGGAGCCCAAGATTGAACCTTGAGGTACTCCAGAACGAAGACGAAAACGATGCGGAGGGAAATGTCTGTGGTTAATGTCATAAAACTGCAGGCCGTGACAGAGCGAGTCGACAGCTGCAATGCAGATTTGCGATACCACACACTCAGATAACAGAGACGGAAGAGAGCGCGGCCCGCTTCCACCCTGGCACACACGTAATGGGATTCAATAAATGCAGCAGGAAAAAATGTAGTGCTTCCAACACTGAATAAGTTAAAGTGAGTTTGAAATTGGAAAGTGTGATCTTTTAAATCACCCTCATGTAATTCCAAACCTGCATGATTTTATTATTTTGTTAAAATATATTAAAACTATTAAACATAAAAGGAGAACATCTAGGTTGTGTGCAAATTTGAATGTGCAAAATTTGTTCAAATTGCTTAATTAAAATGACACAATTGCTGTACATTTGGTCCTAACTCAATTTGAGTGTGTTCAATCCACTTAAATATAAGTCAAATTGAAGTTTACTTAAACCGTTTGTGTTGAGATTACATTAATGATGTGTTGCATTAACTGATACTGGGCGGGGCTTGTTAGTTCCCAGCATGCTTTGCATATTGCTAAATCAAGAGAGTTGTTATTTTATATGTAAAAGTGTTATTTTACAAACAGGACAGACGATTTGTTCACAAACTGGACAGACAATTCTTTCACAAATTTGACAGACGATTCGTTCACAAACTGGACAGGACAATTCGTTCACAAACTGGACGATTCGTTCACAAACTGGACAGACGATTCGTTCACAAACTGGACAGATGATTCGTTCACAAACTGAACAGACGACTCGTTCACAAACTGGACAGACGACTCGTTCACAAACTGGACAGACGATTCGTTCACAAACTGGAGAGACGATTCATTCACAAACTGGAGAGACGATTCGTTCACAAACTGGACAGATGATTCGTTCACAAACTGAACAGACGACTCGTTCACAAACTGGACAGACGACTCGTTCACAAACTGGACAGACGATTCGTTCACAAACTGGAGAGACGATTCATTCACAAACTGGAGAGACGATTCGTTCACAAACTGGAGAGACGATTCGTTCACAAACTGGACAGACGATTCTTTCACAAACTGGACAGACGATTCTTTCACAAACTGAACAGACGACTCGTTCACAAACTGGACAGACGATTCGTTCACAAATTGGACAGACGATTCGTTCACAAACTGGACAGACGGTTCATTCACAAACTGAACAGACGATTCGTTCACAAACTGGACAGACGATTCGTTCACAAACTGGACAGATGATTCGTTCACAAACTGCACAGAACAATTCATTCACAAACTGGACAGACGATTCGTTCACAAACTGGACAGACAATTAGTTCAAAAACTGAACAGACGATTCATTTACAAACTGGACAGACGATTCGTTCACAAACTGAACAGACGATTCGTTCACAAATTGGACAGACGATTCGTTCACAAACTGGACAGACGGTTCATTCACAAACTGAACAGACGATTCGTTCACAAACTGGACAGACGATTCGTTCACAAACTGGACAGATGATTCGTTCACAAACTGCACAGAACAATTCATTCACAAACTGGACAGACGATTCGTTCACAAACTGGACAGACAATTAGTTCAAAAACTGAACAGACGATTCATTTACAAACTGAACAGACGATTCGTTCACAAACTGGACAGATGATTCGTTCACAAACTGAACAGACGACTCGTTCACAAACTGGACAGATGATTCGTTCACAAACTGAACAGACGACTCGTTCACAAACTGGACAGACGACTCGTTCACAAACTGGACAGACGATTCGTTCACAAACTGGAGAGACGATTCATTCACAAACTGGAGAGACGATTCGTTCACAAACTGGACAGATGATTCGTTCACAAACTGAACAGACGACTCGTTCACAAACTGGACAGACGACTCGTTCACAAACTGGACAGACGATTCGTTCACAAACTGGAGAGACGATTCATTCACAAACTGGAGAGACGATTCGTTCACAAACTGGAGAGACGATTCGTTCACAAACTGGACAGACGATTCTTTCACAAACTGAACAGACGACTCGTTCACAAACTGGACAGACGATTCGTTCACAAATTGGACAGACGATTCGTTCACAAACTGGACAGACGGTTCATTCACAAACTGAACAGACGATTCGTTCACAAACTGGACAGACGATTCGTTCACAAACTGGACAGATGATTCGTTCACAAACTGCACAGAACAATTCATTCACAAACTGGACAGACGATTCGTTCACAAACTGGACAGACAATTAGTTCAAAAACTGAACAGACGATTCATTTACAAACTGGACAGACGATTCGTTCACAAACTGAACAGACGATTCGTTCACAAACTGGACAGACGATTCATTTACAAACTGGAGGGACGATTCATTCAAAAACTGAACAGATGATTCATTTACAAACTGGACAAACAAGTTTTTTATGTATTTTTGAGCAAGATGAGAAAGGAGGAGATTTGATTGTGTTTAATATTAAATTATGTTGGAATTATTAGAACAATTGAATTTACAGTGGAGAAGACTGGAGCATTTGCTTGTGGACTAAAGCAACTAATGTCATTACGACTTTGCTGAAGGAGCTTTTCATGCTTAGCATTTAAGATGCTAATGTGTGCTATTGCTAGTTTGTCAACTAGCTAGTACAGTATTATAATTCAGTCGTGTAACATTAAAGAATATGAAGTTGAAGGGAATGAATGAATATATGAAATTGAATGAAAATTCACTTTGAGACGACTTCATTGTATCCATTACATGATGTCTAAGTTACATGAACAAATTATGTTTGTTTAACTTAATTGATTGATGTGGGACCGATGTACGCAATTAAATCATGTAAATCCAACACACTTTTTTCAGTGTGTGTGGAGATTGGTGCTGTCTATTTCTCCATCCTTTAGCCACAATTCTCCTTAACACTCTATTCTTGTTCACTACTTTTCTTTCTTTCTATCCTTCTGTCTTTGTTTGTATCAGTCTTTTGTGTTGTCCTCTTTCTGTGAGCCGCAGAGAGGGCGTTCCCTCTGGAGTAACAGCGTGCCAGTCCCCGTTGACGATGGTGGCGGTCTGCGTGTGTTTAAGGGGCTCAGTTGCGGTTCACACGCCGGGAGATCGCATTGGCATGCAGCCTTTGATCCTTTGAGGGTTCTCAGAGCGTTCTCTGGTTTTAGGCAAGTGTGTAAGTGTGTGTGTGTGCGTTGGTATAATTGAGTTATGGCTCACAATTGAACAGGGTCAACAGGGTCACGGTTTTGGGTTCTTCTACGTGAACAGTTTCTCACACACAATTCTGTCAGCATACAAACCTCAGTGATACAAGAAAGCCAAAGGAAAAACTCACATTACATAGGCAGCATTCTAAGATAAGGGCAATTTGATAGAAATATAATTCATTCAAAGGCTAATTAGTGATAATACAATAGTTAAATTGTGCAAAAAACTATTTTACCCAATTTTTTGTGTTTTTATGCTAATAAGAGTATTATATAGTCAGCTTAGCAACATGCTAACACCATTTCAAATATAATAGCCTCCTGTGATAAATGCTAATTGTAATTATAAATGTGCATTAACAGTCCCTCCAGAAAAACACGATTATGCGATCGCATGATTTAATGCATAATCAGCCAAAGGCCGCATATTTATGCGGGAGCCGCATTTTTTCAAATACGCAGCACTTTCGCCGCATAAATTGCCTATTTCCGCGTGTAAAATATGCGGGACTAGCATGATTTCATAATCCCCGCATTTTCGTTGCAAAAAAGTCATATATATTAGCAGAAAGTTGAAAAATGTTCGTTTACTTCACACAAGAGCCGCCATTTTCCCCTCAATTCACTTTTTTATTTTGTTGGTTTAAAAACATCTATATAGTTTTTATAACTTTGTATTTCTGTTTTAGTCAGTAGGCCATATCAGGTTAAGCTAAAGCTTCAAATAAGTTTGTTTATTTTTATTTATTTTTTATTTCATTTAACATTTATTTAATTTCAAGTAATGAAGGTTTTTTTAATGGTTTTAGTTAACTACTATAACACTGAAACTTTATTGAATGTGTGTCAAATACTGGTCTTTCCTCCTGACTATGAATTAAATGGGAATTCAATTCAATACAGTTTATTGTGTAACCAAAAACGAATATATAATGCGTGACTTTTAATGATAAACAAGCTCGAAATACACCAGGGCCCGTATTCATAAAGAATCTTAATGCAAAGAGTAGCTCCTAGTGACAAAATTCTAAGAAAATTCTTAGAAATGTGGGCGTTACCCTTAAAATTAACTAAAAAATCCTAGTAAAGAAAAAAGTAATTCAGAAAGCATCTTAACCCTTAAAAGAGGTCTTAAGGTCAAATTTGTTAGGAGCACGGATGAGGACTTTTAAGAGGCTTAAGAGTTTCTTTAGCAGCGGAGAAAATGGCAGAAAGACGAAGAGGAAGAAGAAATGTGTTGCAGACAATGGATAACAGTGACTTAATAAGACGCTATAGATTAGATTGTGCAGGGATCATGTTTGTTGCATTAAATCCAACTTTCAAACCACCAATTAAATAGACAGGCCAGCAATCAGTGTAATTGGAAAGAGTGGAACAATGTTTATAATTCTAAGCCAATCAAATACCTTATAGGAAATTAACAGCATGGTAAATAATAAAAGGATTTATATGCACTGAAAAAAATTATTTGTTGAATTTACTAAAAAAATTTATCGTAAGTGGTCGCAATCAATTTATTTGATCTCAATTTAAACAAAAACACATGCAATTCCCATAAAACCAATTAATTTTTTAAAATTAAAATCAAAAAACTAAATTTAAATTATTTAAACGAGCACAAATTAATTATGCTAAATTTAATTTTTCAGTGTACATATATATAATGTGTGTGTGTGTGTGTGTGTGTGTGTGTGTGTGTGTGTGTGTGTGTGTGTGTGTGTGTGTGTGTGTGTGTGTGTGTGAGAGAGAACGGTAAAATAGGACAATTTGCGCTTGCAAATTCAAAGTGGAGGCTTAGAATAGACCCTATACTTAAAAGCACTCCTTTTTTCCCCCTTTTTGGACAACCAACCAATCACAGTCTTCAAAAGACTGTGTCATACGTAGCAACGGGGTCAGCCCCGCCTCTTCACTAAGATAAAAGTTTTTGTATTTTCCTTGCTCAGAGTTGCTCTCAGATCGGTCCCGAATAGCTCTTAAGCTAAGACTCCTACGTAAAAGTTTTTAAGCTAAATTAGGAGTTTTCTGAGAGGACTCTTAGAATCTTTATGAATACGGGCCCAGGACTCTTATTTTGACATTTCTGCGCCTCTATTGCAGTTGCAGGAGCTCATTCAAGTTCAGATGAGATAAAATATGCATTGTTACAACTGTCTAAAACACATTACTATATAAACATGGTAAAGTAAACATTGTCATTATTCATCAGCATTAGATCATAAACAATTGCCTGGCATAAATGTGTGTTATTGATTGATTGTGAGCCGCGCTGGATTGGGGATGCATGAGCTGTGTTTTCCAGCGGTTAGATCAGTTCAGATCAAATGTGCGCATCTGTTACACAGGACATCAGTTCTGACTGGATCTCTTCCCTAATCGTCCCTCCCTAACATTTTCGTCTCGTTTTTATTTGTTGACGAAAATGACTTGATTTTCGTCATAGTTTTTGTCATCCAACACTAGTTTTAATTTAGTTATTGTCTTGTTTTCATCAGTGAAAAAAGGTTGTTGACGAAAATGATGACGAAAATTATTCGTCAACGAAATTAACACTGCTTCACACGAACGCGAATTGAGCGTCAAATTCGCTTCTATAGTGTCTAGTTGGACGCTTGAACATTTTGAAAAGCGAATTGGACGTGCGTATAAAGCGAGCGTTTGAAGTGAAATAGACGTGCGTTCGAGGCTCTCCAGGATCTGCGGTCTAATCAGTTCAATGATCTATGCAAAGCTATGCTAAAAGTTCTACCGCCAGACCCGGAGATCGGCTGAATGGATTCGAAAACGGTAAAACTCAACTGTTTTACTCTAGGGGAGACGGAAAATTAGCCTATTTTCAAAAATAGTGGCGTGTTCCTTTAAGCACTGGACATCATGTCCTGTTTTTGGTTTGTTTGCATGTCTTTGGTACTTGTTGCGTTCATATACACTCACCTAAAGGATTATTAGGAACACATACTGATACTGTGTTTGACCCTTTCGCCTTCAGAACTGCCTTAATTCTACGTGGCATTGATTCAACAAGCTGCTGAAAGCATTCTTTAGAAATGTTGGCCCATATTGATAGGAGAGCATCTTGCAGTTGATGGAGATTTGTGGGATGCACATCCAGGGCACAAAGCTCCCGTTCCACCACATCCCAAAGATGCTCTATTGGGTTGAGATCTGGTGACTGTGGCGGCCATTTTAGTTCAGTGAACTCATTGTCATGTTCAAGAAACCAATTTGAAATGATTGTGGCTTTGTGACGGTGCATTATCCTGCTGGAAGTAGCCATCAGAGGATGGGGACATGGTGCTCATAAAGGGATGGACATGGTCAGAAACAATGCTCAGGTAGGCCGTGGCATTTAAACCATGCCCAATTGGCACTAAGGGGTCTAAAGTGTGCCAAGAAAACATCCCCCACACCATTACACCACCACCACCAGCCTGCACAGTGGTAACAAGGCATGATGGATCCATGTTCTCATTCTGTTTACGCCAAATTCTGACTCTACCATCTGAATGTCTCAACAGAAATCCAGACTCATCAGACCAGGCAACATTTTTCCAGTCTTCAACTGTCCAATTTTGGTGAGCTCGTGCAAATTGTCGCCTCTTTCTCCTATTTGTAGTGGAGATGAGTGGTACCCGGTGGGGTCTTCTGCTGTTGTAGCCCATCCGCCTCAAGGTTGTGTGTGTTGTGGCTTCACAAATGCTTTGCTGCAGACCTCGGTTGTAACGAGTGGTTATTTCAGTCAAAGTTGCTCTTCTATCAGCTTGAATCAGTCGCCCATTCTCCTCTGACCTCGAGCATCAACAAGGCATTTTCTCCCACAGGACTGCCGCATACTGGATGTTTTTCCCTTTTCACACCATTCTTTGTAAACCCTAGAAATGGTTGTGCGTGAAAATCCCAGTAACTGAGCAGATTGTGAAATACTCAGACCGGCCCGTCTGGCACCAACAACCATGCCACGCTCAAAATAGCTTAAATCCCCTTTATTTCCCATTCCGACATTCAGTGTGGAGTTCAGGAGATTGTCTTGACCAGGACCACACCCCTAAATGCATTGAAGCAACTGCCATGTGATTGGTTGATTAGATAATTGCGTTAATGAGAAATTGAACAGGTGTTCCTAATAATCGTTTAGGTGAGTGTATAATTCGAACCGCACCAGAGTTAGTTTTCAAGCGGACAGCGGCCTCGGTCCGTTTGTTTAGTGCGCTCCAGGGTTCAGATGGCAGCGTTAACACCTATTCAAATGAACCGCGCTAACAGAGCAATCACACCAGGGTGTGTGTGTGTGTGACAAGTGTGAACACACCCTTAGAAGGCGGTGGACGACAAGGCAGCTCGCTAGGTTTTGGAACAGAGTCAGTGTCTGTAATTCTCTCCATAAACTCCATGCTGCGATGCAGATGCTGACGCCACACGCTGTCAGGGCCGTTTTATGAAAGGCACTACACCAGGAATCTCTTTGAACTCCTCTTTATGATGGAAGTTCCTCATTTAATGATTTCACTGACATTTCCTGTAGCCGCCTTCACAAGACAAACAGTTTACTCAAACAGCTCGCCTTTACACGCTGAGCCCTGTGCGAAAGGTTTGGCAGCTTTTCTGGAAAAGAGAAAGACCAAAATTGGACTAGAATTGTGTGATAAGTTCTTTTGTAGTATAGTTTATAGTTTTCATTCTTTTAAAAGTCACAAAGTTGTCAAAAGTAAGTCTTAGAAAAACCTCAGGGTTTCGACTTCACATTAGCGAAATTTTGTGGGCAAAAAAGTCAAAATATTGTCAATAGTGTATCGATGCATGAAGCACTACTAACACACAAGTCATTGTCTGTTGCGATTCACATGACCAACTGAACCCGCTGTGAAATCTGGTTTCGCCATCTCATGGATTCCTATTGAAACAACTGGATTTCACAGGGAAAAATTGGCCAAACAGTGGTAATTGTTACCAAACCTTCACACATTTATGTAGCGCAAAGACAAATGGTGCATTCAAAAAGATTGTATTTACAAGTTGAACGCACATTCATTGGAACACAAAGTCGGAATTACGAGTGGGAAACTCGTGGATGCAAGGGTTGCAGTGTCTGTAGTTGTCAGTAAATTTGTTCATTTATTATAAAACTAGCAAAGTTACATGTCCAAAATATGATAGAATAATGATTCAGTGTACAGCACCTTTAAGGCCTGTACACACTGGGATGAATATCGTGTGCGCTTTTCGCCATCGTTTTTCGGCCAGTTAGCCGTAAACGTACACAATATAAACACAAAAGTACGTATTTTGAACACCCGGTAGAAAATATATACATCAATAATTAATCATACTTACAGGTTGAGAAACTGGGTACCGACCCATCTTTCAAGAGCAAGCGTTTTGCACTACATTGGACTATGAACTATGGTAAAATGAGTGTTTGTGGGCGGGTCAAGTTGTTTGCGGGCGGACAACATACAACATAGGCGGGAATTATGTGAATGTCTTTTCTAGTGACGTAGAACCATCACGCTGTAGGATTCGAAACACAAACGACTCGTTTAGGCGGTTCAGAGTCGATTCTTTCTTTTTGGGAGACAATAACTTTATTCTTTGTGCACTTTCGACTTCATAACTTTGGCCGTTTACATTGACAGACAGCTAGGCTATATTACACACCCCATGAAAGGGAATATTCAAAACACCATAATAGGGGCACTTTAAATCTGTATTTTTGGTAGTAAATGTACATTGCCATCTTGCGCCAACAAAAGTGATTTGAACACACCTGACATTGTAATTCCGACTTCCAAACTCATCAATACAAACTTCTCAGGAGGACTCAAACGCACCAATGACGCATGCCTCCATCTAGTCACTCGGCGGCCATCTTGTTAACATTCAGGGCAGCTTACAAGTTGAATGGGAAATCATTAATATAGCTTTTGTTTCTTAGTTTAAATCTAATCCCAGTCCTTTCCTGTCATCTCTATACTTTCCTTTCTGTCACCCCCCCTTTTTGAGAATACACATGAAAATGCACTATCCAAACTTTAAGGGCTGTAATTCAAGAATGCTTTGGAACATAGACCTAAGTTTGGTCTTGTTTTAAAGCCACTGTTGCCAACACATTTTCAGGGGAAGTTGCTAAAGGCAGATCGAGTTGTTGCTAAATGACGTTGTGACGTCATTGCGCTATGACGTCATTACGTAATCGCAAGGCAAAACTACGCCATTATGTAACGCATAGATATTATTTGAAATATTAATTTAGATTTGTTTGTAAAATAAATTAAAGCGATGTGTTAGTTAATATGTACGGATCGAGCCCCACACATGACGTGCAAGAAAAAAAAAAGTAAATTGTGCGCAAAATTTACAAATTTGTTCCTACGATTTGCTAAACCGTCCACACGATTTACTCATTTGTTCCCTCGATTTATAAATCGCATGCATGATTTAGCCTACTTGTTTTTTTCCTGCATGTCATATGCAAGGCTCCGTAAATATGCAACCTAAATGATCTTGCGGTTTTTACAGCGATTTCCACATTTCCACAGCGATCTTAAGGAATTATGAATGAACCGCTTGGCCTGTTGAGCTAGCTTGTACGTGTGTAGTTTGGATTAGAGTCACTTTCCAGAAGTTACTAAAAGTTGCCAAATAAATTTTAAAAATTGCTAAATTTGTTGCTAGGTGCTTTTAGAAAAAAAAGTTGCTAAGGTAGTCTGAAAAGTTGCTAAATCTAGCAACAAAATTGCTAAATTGGCAACACTGTTTAAAGCAGACACTCGGCAGATTATTGCTGAAGTGAAAGAAATTCAAAATATGCAGAAATTCAAAATATGAACGCATGAAAAAGTTATGGAAGTTTAAATTTACTGTAAATAAAAAATACTGTACTAAATATTTTATATAAAATATATATTTTACAAAAATGTTTTAATCTAAAATTACTATAAAATCAAAGCTATATGTCTAACCAAGTTGTGTTCCAAATTTGAAGTTGATATCACAAAAATTGAAGTTCCCATGAGATTTTGTTTAGGCGCTGTACCAAAAATAGCCACCGGGTGTCATTTCAAATTCCATTGATTGTTTTTTTGATGCATTTTCCTGTAATTTTCTGTCCAAATGTCACTTCAATCACAAAAAAGTCCCCAAATATGGAACCTTGATACACAGACCTTTCCCACGATATGTGTTTTGTAAAGATTAGAAAAGATTTTGATTATAAAGTAGTTAAAATAAATGTTGTAATATGAAACATGACACCGCCCACTAAGGGGAGGAGCCCGCTAGAAGAATTTAAAGTACCGTTTCCAAGGTAATGCAACGTCCAATTTCAAAACGGTTTCCACAGGATGAATTTTGAGTTCGTAAGCTTTCGAATGATACCTAATTTATGATAATTACTCAAATATATGATACGAAAAAAAGCATATATCATAAAAAGAGTCCCAGTTAAGAGGTTAAAAAGAAATGGCAAAAAAAATATAGCAGGCCTATTCATAATGCCACAAGACTAGTGTTAGCATAGCAGCTAACTCCACAAAGCTGGGAATCCAAGAAGCACCAATCCATTAATCCGATTAGCACTTCCGCATGCCATTCCTCAGCATTTCACCTCATGGGGTCTTAACGGAGGTCCGAAGCGGACCCAGTGACCAAATGAACGGCTTTATGATTTAAAACGTCTGAGCCTGATGCAAACCGCTACTTTAGCCATTCAAACTGACCCAATTCAGATGAATGCCAGGCTTAATGGATGCCTGATTTTGGTCTTTGCCAAATATTGTTCTCAAACCACATAAAATATCAGAAATAGCAGCATAATTTCCACAAAAATTCAATAATAATTTCTGCGGTTGAGTGTTCCAAAGCTATGGCTGGACAATCCACGTTTCAATCCAAATATATAAGCCAATAGAGCAATTCTTGGATTATCTCCAAACATTTGGTCATTTGGCTCTTGCAACATCCAATCTGGGCCATCGACAGCGGGGGACAACTGGGAAAGCTGTCTCAGGGCCTGGGCCAGGGCCAATTTCTAGGGCTGGGACCCCCTAAGGGCCTTCTATGTGAGACCCACCCACAAAAAGATGTACAAAACCTTGCAGAATGGCTTGAATTATAAAAGCATCTGCTAAATGAATAAATGCAAAAGTCTACTTATCTACGCTTACTTTTTCTTTTGACAAAAATAGATATGGACAACATGTCCGCCATTAATTTCTCCCCAAGTATCACTCACACCGAATATTTAATCATAAGCCAATTAGCAAGCGTATAATCATTTATTGATGTTGCAGTTATGAATTAATGCGAGGGTGCCGCTGCGTGGGCGAGTTTAGCTCGTGATAAATAACAGAAGTCTTAATGTTTCTTTTTTCCGCGGCTAATAGTTCTGAGAGGCACCTTATGAAGAGCAAGCACACAAAACCAGCCTCGAGAGAGATGAACCACACAAAAATGATGCTTTTATGCAAATATGCACGGTTGCTTGGTGCTTTTAAACTCGTATAAGGAGCACTTTTAATAACTCTGTCTCATTTACAGAACATTTGGGAGAAAATATTACAACTGCAAGTCACCAAAATACCGCCATTTTAAATATGCACTGAAACTCTGAAAAGTACCCTAAAGAACTCAATTTAGGCTGTCGTGTTTTCAACTTGCCGTCATTTTTTGTGTGTTTACATACCTAATGCTAGAAAAGTCAAAAAATTCCAAATGTGGTTCATAAGTTCAGTTTTTCATAGGTGTGTGTGTGTGTGTGTGTGTATAAGTGTGTGTGTGTGTGAGTGGATGTGTCAATATCACACTCTTGATGTTTTAGAGTGTCACCCCTTCACTGCTGTGTACTTTTTTTCAGCATTGTGGCCGATTTGTAGATTTTACACACAAATATTCAGAGAATTTTTGTGTTTTTGCCGATTTCCCATTCATTTCCTATGGTCGGTCATTTATGACCGAAGACAATGAGCGCTACTTTTTTTTTTACGACCAATTAGCATGCTCGAATCATGACCCCAATTTTTTTTGTGTGTTTACATGCCTAATGCTAGAAAAGTTACCAAGTTTCATATCATTCCGATGAAGCAGTGATTTTTAAAATGTCAAAACAGAAAATTTTCTGGTCAGAAATGACCAAAGAGCACCAGAGGGTTAATGGATTAAAAGTATGTATTACATACACTCTAAAAAATGCTGTGTTAAAAATAACCCAAGTTGGGTTGAAAATGGACTAACCCAGCAATTGGGTTGTTTTAACCCAGCAATTGGGTTGTTTTTAACCCAGCGATTGGGTTATTTTAAGCAAACATTTAACCCAACCGCTGGGTTAAAACAACCCAATTGCTGGGTTAGTCCATTTTCAACCCAATTTTGCTTATTTTTAACACAGCATTTTTAGAGTGTACATTTAACCAGGGGCGATTCTAGGATTTTTATTTTAGGGGGGCTCAGCCCTCAATGAGGGTATGGGGAAAAAAAATGGTAACACTTCAGTTTAGGGTCCAATTCTCACTATTAACTAGTAGCTTATTAGTATGCATATTAGGATATTGGCTGTTTATTATTACTTATAAAGCAAATATGAATGCCTTATTCTGCATGACCATATTGTACATCCCTTAATCATACAATGTAGGCAGGTTTATAATCAGAGATCCCCAATGTGAGGTAGTTAGGGGGTCCGAGAAATTTTTTATTTCCATGATCTACATACAGTATGTGCATTTTAAGATATTCTGAACGCAAAAAAATGAAATAACAACAGCTTGAAAACCATGTCAGTGGGCAGATATGACTGATACAGTTTTTCCATTTTCATCAGTGAAGACAGTAAACAGATGTTTAACTGATATTTATATGTTTTATGAATAAGACAAGGCTAACAGGAAAGCTAGGTAACTAAATGTATTAAATTAATTCACAATATGCACACATTCATTACTAATCTCATGCCCTATACAGGCTGAAAAAAGCTGAGCTTTATTTACTAACTGAGAGCTACACATGGAATTATTAATTTACAATATGCACACATTGATTACTATTAATCTTATGCCTAATCTGAAGAAAACGGCTTTGTTAAAATGACTTGTTTGTTAAATGACACAGGCCTATTTCAATTCAAAATGGAGAAATTAGACAAAAGTTTATTAATTTGCCATATTTTTGCATTTGTTTAACATTTCTGACTTACAGAAGCCGCTCAAATATGAAACGTTTAGTTTAGCTTCATATCTCTCGCTTGACGTCGAGTCGCGCTGCTAATATTCTCGCTCAGCCTCAGCAGCTTCTGTGAACATAAAGCCCGCCTCACGTTACTCTGATCTGATTGGTTTTCTCAGATATGTTGACATTGACGAGCGGTGACAGACCAATGAGAGCTCAGATCAACGCACACACCTCTGCTTCTGACGTGCGCTCTGCTCCGCTGCGGATTAAAGAACACGCGGATTCATTCATTTAACATATTGGGGGCATCCAAGTTATTTGACATATTTGAACATTTAAAGAAAAAAAAAAGTAACACAGTAGTTACTTTCCCTGGTAATTAGTTACTTTTATAATGATGTAACTCAGTTACCATTTGTAAGAAGTAACTATAACTAATTACTTTTTTTTAAAGTAACATGCCCAACACTGTTTGTAAGCATGAAATACCCAACTTTCAC